>NC_138907.1:66021428-66110746 GCF_965231255.1 Vanellus vanellus
GCCATCAGACCTTCTGCCAGCCAGGACTAGCAAGCAGGCCCTGCATGCTTGTGCAGTATGGCAAGGGGAAATGGAAAACAATGCTTAATAGCTGCTCTGAGTCCATCCAAGGCAGAAAGGCCAAGTTTTTAAAAACTGCTGGCAAGATAAGGCTCTGTTCCAAGGACCAACCATTTAAAGCAGCCTTTTTTTTTTTTTTTTTTTTTAGAAGGAATGCTATGGGACTCAGATATATATCTGCTTATGTTTTAAGATCAGATGGGATGATGGCTGAGGGCGGTGTGAAGAGAGATATATTATCCAGAACCTCCAGAACAGTAACAAAGGATTTTGTGGCTAGTTGAAGCATTTTCATTTTGATGCCTTATTTCAATCTCTGTACCTTATTCTACCCTGCACAACTGATCTCTATTGGCCAAATTTTGCACCAAAATAAGATAGATCTTTCTTTGTCACGCAGGCCATTTGGATTACGTAGCAAATTTACCAAATATCACATACCATGCCATTTACCATGTACCAAAATTTGGTGGCAGAAATATCTTGATCTGTGCTCTGTAAGGACTGAACAAAGACGTACATGTGGTCTGTATGAGCTGTATTGATTGAAATTTCCACAGAGTGGAAGAGATGACACGTATGTGTGACATAGCACCCACAAGTTTTCTCTCAGCGCTGCGGATGAATTCCCCAGAAAGGCTTTCCAGGTATGCAGAACCCTCACCGAGGAGCTGCTTAGCCAACCTGTTTGAGCACGGGCGCTTCAAGGTGTTCCATGATGCAAACTTCCATTGGGTGCCAATGCACAGCGACCGTCTGGGGCCAGCTTGGGCTTCCCAGGGTGAGAGCCATGTTCTGTCCTGAAGAACAAGCAATTCCAGGTAAAGGTGCTGTGAACTGCCCGGTACAGCACCCATAGCAATACACCACATCATCTTTCTATTTCTCCTCTCCCCATGTCCTGGCTCACTGGAGTCTTTCACCTCTCCTCGGCGGCGTGTAGCCAGAGCCCTTTTTGGGATGCAAGGCCTAGGTTGCTCCTGTGTTTCTAAGTGTCGGTGGAATTAGTCTTATAGCTAATGGCTCAGTGATACGTGTAACGCAGCCTTGCTTCTACAATTTATGGTGCAAATTAATGAAGTGCAAACTGGGCTAATTTAAAAGAGACGGACTCTTCTTTCAGCGAGGTGCTAGCCAGAGACCCAGGGTACGTGGGTTGATTTTCTGCTAAGTTGTGAGCTTTCTAGGTGAACACAAAAGGGGGATCCTTTCTGCTCCAGTTCCTCGGTGGTGAAAAAGGGATGAGAACGCTTCCCTGCCCGACAGAAACATTATGAGGGGCTTAGGCACTATGGTAATGGATACTGTGGGTAGCTAAGATAAATAACCTGATAGTTAGTTGCAAGAAAATGATTGATGTTAGAATACTGCAAATATGTTGAAAGCCTAAAATATCTTTGTGATGTCTCCCCATTTCTTGAAATGCCAATTAACATTTTTCACTCAGATACCTGATGTTTACATTGGCACATTTTTACGCTCACATGTCTTACAAAATGGATACTTGCCTGACTTTGATTTTAGATGAAAGCACTCGTCCCTCAACCTCATAGTAATTCTGAAAGACAGAAAAGTTGCTTTTGTAGGAAGAAAAACAATGAGTTTTGATCGTGTTAGTGATGAGTGACAAGTCGAAAGTTTAATAAACAGACCACGAGTACCATCCACTATAGTACAAGTAGCAAATCGCTATTGACTAAATTACTCCGAAGTCCCCAAGCCCTCTGTGAAGAAAAATAAAGTGTTACTTTGGTTTCCTGTAATCCTTCCTCAGCAAAAACACAGGATTCCCTTAGGAGAGTTAAAATCCATTACTAGGCTGCTTGATGCCTTTTTGTAACTAATTGTCTCTTCCATGAAGGGTATTACTTCCTTGAATCAAGAGCCAATGCAGACTCTCAAGGTGCAATGGGGCTGCTTTTAAGCCTGTCTTCTTTCGGCATCCTCTTTCTGAGTCCCCTCGCTCCAGCTCACCGGTTTCTAAGACTCCCTGGGTACTTACCTGTGCGGCGGCCGTGAGCGGGATAACGTGCTCTGAAGCATCTCTTCGTAAGGGTGCGGGAAGCAGCCAGGCAGGCTCAGCACCTGAAGCAGAGTGCTTTGTACCACAAGCAGCACGTAGCTGGATTCGTTAGCTTCATTTTCTTCCCTGATAGCAGGGCAGGCACTCAGCTCATCAGAGCAAGCCTAGCTGTTTCTTATCACCCAAGGTACTTCCTTTTCCTATGGCCGTATATCCCAACTACCTTTGTTTCCCATTTTTGTATGCCACCCTTCCCCTCTTCAGTCCGCTTGTCTCACAGCAAATTTGTAATTTCTGCAGTTTGTTCCATCTGGGGTTGTTTCTTATTGATTTAAATAACTGTTAAATGAACTACTCAAACAGTATTCTTCACTTTCCACAACTGAATGGTAAAAGCACACATTTGTAAGTCCATAAACTGCATCTGAGCTGAGTTTGAGCTCCTCGGTATGCAAAACTGAATGCACTTTTTTTTATGAATAGGTAAATGTATTTATGAGCACAATTGTAGAGGCAGAGATAAAAAAGGAGGTCCTTCGATACTAAACTTACTTTAACATGGGGCATGTGATGATACACGTGTTGAATATAGCAACTGTAACAACAGCCAAGGAATTTCTTTAGTGATCAGCCCCTTCCAATTCTGAACTATCTTTATTACAGGAAAGTTGTAAAATACATCTCTTGCTACTACTAGAAATTCTTTGTTTTCATTTTAAGAAATGGATGAGGAAAGCTAAACAGTTCCAGGATATACAACCCTATACAAGGTGTTGGAGAGGGGGGAGGGTGGCTCAGTGATGAATGACCAGTCGTTCAATTGTTTTCTTTCTTGCAGAAATCAGAGACAGAGTACAGTTTATCTTACCCTGACTTTTAGCAAGACAGATTGCCAGGCAAAACCCCCGGGTTGAAGTCATCCAACCACCAAGCAGAGTAAAGACACCATTGCTGTTACCTTTCCAGGACTCACCCCCACCCTCAGGGCCTTTTAAAAGGCTACGGTCTTTCTTTCTGAGGTTGCAACACGAACTTTAGCTTCTTTCACACCATTTTTACACTGAATGCAATCTGGAATGATTCATTCGGGGCCCAAATCCTCCGCTGTTAGACAGGCTGAGACCAGCTCATCCCCGTGCATCCCTTGCAAACGACGGTCACTGCTGCAGGATTCCCCCTCGCACTGTGTTTAGTCCCCCCCAAGCTTTCTTTCAGATGCCCCTGAACTTGTTTTCCTCTAGTTTGAACATTTCTGTCCTGTGCTACTATACTGGCATCAGCCAAACATCTCTTTCACCACACGGGCGTGAACGGGGAGGAGAACTGTGTGCCAAGAGGATAAAATCCCTAAGTAACGGCAAGGTAACTGCAAGGCGGGCGGTCATTCTCCCACATTTTTCCTGCACTTCCCTTTAGTTGTATTTTTCTTATCACCTCCCTTCCAGTGATTTGGAACAATACTTCTAGACGTGGCATCCTGAATTTGTTCCATCTACATCTGAGAGGCAACGCAGATCTTAAGTGGCCTTAATCATGCCCTGAAGGTGCTTATTTCCCTGTGACAATTCTAAATGTATCAGTATCTTAAGTCGGCTCCAAAGAAACCGGGCCAAGGAGCACATTATTGCACCGTTTGATAAAATTCAGAGGAGCACAAAAGGCAGGACTGGCAGAAAGAGTTAAAAGGGAAAGATGGATGCAGTTGCAGTATCTATTACTTGCAAGCGACCGTAATGTGTTTATACAACTCTCAGGCAGGCTAGCGGATAATTAAAGGGAAGAACTGACACTAGACACTACACCACCTTATACGCTGCGGCACGGGGAAAGTCACACAAGTGGGATCGTAAGAAAACAGCAGCAGATTCCCTCCTCCGCTTTTTGCCGTGCTCAATCTCTTCTGTTTTGCAGTTAGAAGCATGCCTGACTAGTCCACGTTACTGGGAGGGAGTTAAAATATGCTGATAAAGTTAGGGTCCAAATTGATCCTACTGCATTATGGTCAAATGTTTTAAGAATTCAGATTGCAGAAGGACAAACGCTTTCGCCAAGCTTCAGTTCAGCAGGATGTATTCTCATCGGTATAAATCCATCCTATGAGCTCTTCATTACCTGCCTATTCCTATAGCTATAGGCTATACTTTCATCTCAGAGGTGCCTTTCAGTGAGATCAAGATTTGAGTCCTTGTCTAAGCCATGTATGGCCGGCTCCTGGGTGGGTAGAGAAGTCTTGGCAACGATGTGATTTCGGTGCGTGTTTGTGATTGGGGGAGTGATTACCTGTTCTTCGGCCATGTGAGGGGTCAGAGAAGACCATCCTCCCTCTGGACTGCCCAGACCACTCGGCCAATTTGTCAAGAATCCCATAGGATAAATAGCTGTCTCCAGAGACCTTTATAGTGACAAATCCAAATAAATCAGAGTCACTTTTACTGAGCACTTCAGCAGACAGCTCAGATTTAATGAATCAGCCTTCAGACCCCCAAGGAAGATTTTCTTTCCCAAGCCCAAGGGGAACAAATAAGTGCCAAAATTTGCTTTCAGGGTAAAACTCTATCAATCCAGCCTTTAATATTTTGTGATTGCTGTTACCAAAACCGCTAACAGTGTTTTAAAGAGCACTGGGAATGCAGCAAAGAGCTCTCAGGATCTATATGATCAGTGTGCCCAGTGCAGAGAAAAGGAGGCTGCTATGGATCAGATGATTTTCCTCATCAGTGATCGGGGATGGACTTTGCATTCCTTTACTACTGCCCTTCTGCACTTTTGGCTGGAACTCCCCACCAACACAAAAAAATAAAAGAAAAAGAAAAAAAAGAAAAAAGAAAAAGAAAAAGAAAAAGAAAAAGAAAAAGAAAAAGAAAAAGAAAAAGAAAAAGAAAAAGAAAAAGAAAAAGAAAAAGAGAAAAAGAAAAAAAGAAAAAGAAGAAAAAGAAAAAGAAAAAGAAAAAGAAAAAGAAAAAGAAAAAGAAAAAGAAAAAGAAAAAGAAAAAGAAAAAGAAAAAGAAAAAGAAAAAGAAAAAGAAAAAGAAAAAGAAAAAGAAAAAGAAAAAAAATGAACCCTAACCCCCACCACCACCAAAACTCATCACACAGATAAAACCTTGCAGGGTAGTCATTGTGGGTCATTCAAACAGTCTTAGGGCTTAACATCTTGATCCCCTCTAAAAACTTCCTTCTCCATTTCCTTCCCCCCTTTGGGATCCATCCAGATGCCTACTCAAATACCTGCTGGCGCCAGAGGAAATTCTCCTGTAACGGATACCCTGCGATGTAAAACCAATATTTTGTTTCCAGGGTCATCCCTTTCACACCCCCACAGATCCTCTTGCTTCACCAACCTGCCTCTTGGTCAAGCCAAAACATGAGAAATTGTGAATCCGAAGGGTGGGATTGCAGAGCAGTTTAATAGGCTTGGTGATTGCTAACCCACACGTTTCCTCAGCTTCCTCCTCCTGGTGTGGTAGCCTCATCCGATAATTTGTGTCAGGTTAACAGGCTGCTGGGCAGATACCTCTGCTCACAAATCAGCAAAGAGAGAGAAAGAGAATAATTTAACCCAGCCCAGAGCTTTCATGACGATCATGACTGGTGCCACCTTTTCAGTTAGGCTAATAGCTAATACAGAAAGGCCTAATAAAGTTAAGAAGCATCTTTCAGCGGTAGGGCGTAAGTGAGGCCTTCAGGAACATTTCCCAGGTAAACCAATTAATTAAAAGGCAGCGTTTGATATAATTCATGGGCAAACAGAAAGGCAGAAATGTTTCATTTTTGATGGTTCCTCATCACTTGTTTAGGCAATTGTGTTGGCAATAAGTGGATTGCTGTTTGGAATTTGGTCAGGAAATTCTTGGTTCGACACTTTATCCTGTTCTGCTTCTGGTTTTTATTTGTGCTCTCTGGCTGCTCGTAGACTTTATGTGATAATCAACAAATTGCTTTATATTAATGTATTGCAATATAATGAGCTTTGTTAATCCTGATATGGGATACATGAGAAGGAGTTCTTCAGAAAGGACCGAGTAAGCACACTTATAAAGTGACATTTTAGGTGCTCATTTCCTCATTTGGCCTTATAATACATAATATGGGCAATACCTCCAGGATGATAATTGAAGAAAACAATTAAGATTATTTACTTATATAAAATAGACAATCCTACCTTTTATCTAAGTTTAATGAAGCTAAGTGCAAGGATAAAATAACAAGGACTCATTTCAGGTCCCTATAATTGTATTGTAACTGAATTTTATTTAAGAAACTTTGTCTTTTAAAATTTTCCTCATGAAGGAAACAAATAGAATAGCTGACTTTTTTTCTCCTTTCAATCTTTTAAATGAAAAATAATATACAGATAAGGTCAGGAAACAAATATTCTTTTGTCCATGACTGAAAAAACCCATAAAAGAATTTTTTACAAAATGGCTGCATGTAAGTCTTTGCTATAGAGCAGGCAATTTATTGCACGAGAAATTTGTCATCCAAAATCCTGCAGAATATGCCAGAACGCTTGTTCACATCTTCAAAAAGTCTCTTCAATTCCGACATAATATATTGCATAAAGTGCAGGAGAACAAGAGTAGAAATGTGTTTTTTTAATGATTAAGGACTGATCTTGTTCCAATTGAGTCAATGGCAAAACTCCATGGAATTGAGCTGAATATATGGGTATAGATAAGATGTTGTTTACTGTACTCTTGCATTTTCTGAGAGCAAAATGTAAATGAAATATATTCCTTGCAAAAATTAGATTATCCCAAGTCATCTGCTGACTCCTACTTAAAACAGAGCACAGGGATCTCTCCACGTTCTCCAGGAGCTGCAAGCCCTTAATATCCGTGCAGCCTTAAGGACACTTCTGCCACTGTGTGAATTGGCTGTTGCACCGAAGAAGGAATTAACATAGTCATGGAACAAGAGTTCATGAGATTTTGCTCGTGTATTTAAACGAATGTGACATTAGTAGGTTCTCCCAGACCTCTTTCAGCTGCAGTTACTTTTTTTTTTTTTTTTTTTAAAGCAACACATAACTTTCTGCAGAATCTTGCCTGGTTTTAGCACAGCCGTGAGCAGGGGGAGAGCAAGGTTTTCCTGCGTGTGCCACATTTGCACCGGGGAAAGAGCAGAGGGAGCATGAGCTGCATCATTTGTGCTGCAGCTCAGCCCTCAATAATGGGGTGGGCACTGGCCAACCAAAAGAAAATGAAGAGAGGAGGAGTAAACAGCCTTGAGTTAGGTTCTGCCAGCATCAGCCAGGTAAAACACATGGTAGAGACAGACGAAGATTATGCCAGTGGTGGAAATTATTCCTTCCAAGGATGAAAACGGGAGCAGAGAAAGCACCATGTCTCTGCAAGTCCTTGATTTTCCTGCAACGCCCCTTTGGGAGGTAAAAATTCCCAGTTTGCATGTCTTAGAGCTGAGACTCAGCCAGTCTCCTGTAAGATGAGAAAGAAGAATTTGCCAAGAGGGCTCTCATTTTTGTTAACAAAACCTGTGGAAGGCAAACAAACAACCTGACGAACTCCACCTAATTGCTTCAGTGGCACAAAACGTTAGTCAACTTGTACAACGCCTTCCCAGCAGTGGCGGGGCTACATGAAAAAAATAATTACCTCTGAAACAGGAGGTAGGGAACAGTGCTGCAACTGCTATAGAGCGATGTTATTGGGAAGTGTGAAGGAGTAGAAGAGAGTTGTTTACGATAACCTGACCAAATGATTCCTAAGTTGCTGGCCGTACAAGTCATCAGCCCGTCAGGTAAAATGTGCAAGGCAAAGTCAATCAGTACGGTCGCCCCCTTCCCTCTCCGGCCCATCCTGGTGGGTGACAGAGCATAACAGCGTTGGCTTTGACATTATTAGGTTATCCTGAAAATAAATCACTTTTGAAAAGGTGAATAATTGGACAGAGCTTAGTGCTGACAAGCAAAAGGTTGGAGGCGGGGAGGGACGGCAGTGAGGGGGAGAGGGAAAGGGGGGCTGTGGTGTCAGAGACGCAAGCCCATTCCAGGAGGCCACCAGCATGTGAGGGGCTATCAGTCTCGTTCTGGTTTGTACTTCGGCAAATGAGTGCAGTTTTTGGTCTGATAAGTATCGAACTGCATTTATAGTTTCTGAAACTATTTTTGATCCAGCAAAGAAATGAGACATACCTTTTCATGTAATCTAAACCGTGAAAGGTATAGCCCTGCCGAATAAAATCAAAAGGTAGTAAATTTTGTCCCTATAAAAGGAAATCCCCACTTTTCCCAACATTTAGCTAATCTGTGGAGCTCACTGCCGTAAGTGGTCATCAAGATAATATATTGTGGCTGGACTCTTAAAAGAGCTAGATAATTTTATGACCATCAGAAACATCTGTAACTATGCAAACGAAGATCATGATAATGGTAATCCATCCTCATATTTTACAGCATAGAATAAACCCCCTTTGGGACACGGGAAAGACTGAATAATTGACTGGTTATCTGATAGGTGGTTTTAATCTTTCTTCTGACACCTAAGAGACATGGCGCCATTAGATGCAGGGTACTAGACTTGTACCTACTCCCACCAAAGACCACAGCGATATTTCAAGGGTTGATGTGAACTCAAACTTCGTGTGGACATGTCTGAAGGTTTGGTGCCAATAGTGGGTTGTAATTTGTCATTTTGCGATGAAAATGTAATGAGGTCAATCTACCATTCCTGGAAAGTTTTCTGAATGTAAGTGCTGTGGTTCTGGCACTGTGATGGCATTTAAGGAATATAGGTTCGAATCCTAATGCCTAGATATTTGTGATGTGATCACGACTAAATCATGCATAGCTGCATCACACATTATCTTCCCCTCTCAAAATAAGTCTAACAATAGGTTTTCTATTATCCAGTGTTTTTCTGTCCCGTCTATTCCATCTTAGCTTGTCTAGATGAGGACTCTCATAATAATTTTATAGTATCTGATGTAAAGAGACAGCTTGCATCCTGAATTTCTTTGGGGTTTACTTATTCTAAGCCCTCCATTGCCATCAGTGGATTTAATTTTGACCTTTACAAGACTTTCAGAGGTACGCCCAGCCTGCTTATGGCTTCACTGCTCCAGGGAGACGCTATGTTTGGGGATGAAATAGTGAAAAGGATCCTGAAAATGCAGTTCCAAGTAGTGCAAAAATCCCTCTCCTTCTTCCTTCTCCCTCTTATCTTCTAGCGAGTACTTAAGGGACATTCTGAAATCTGTTTTCCAAGAGTTCACCTCCCAAACACTCCCATAAATGCCACAGTTCCTCACTGTGTGTGCTGGTGGTGCGGAGATGGAAACACAAGGGGCAGAATATCAGGGATTGTCAGGGAGCTGAGTGAAACATCCCTGTCTTCTCCTGGCCTTTTTAACATTTCTGAGCAAGTCTCTCTCATTCACAAAATGCATGACGGGGAATTTATGACAGGAAAACACCAACAAATGAAATGGGCTACGAGCCATCATATTTTAAGGCTCCACAAAAGTCCAAAATGAGCCCTCCTCTGAGGGAACCCTTATAAAGCAGTGCATTTTGCAACCCCGGACATGGTTCTTCCACATGCCAAACACTGTGGTGGCGGACCCACTTGAAGAGATCCTCACCACCCTCTCTGCTTTGCAGCTCCTTCCCATCCTCCTCCCTGCAGTGCCGGAGTTCACGGTCTGCTCCACTGTGATGAGTCAACTGTTTGGGTGGCTGTGCTCCCAACCAGATTTGTCATAGTGCCTGCTTTCAAAACAACGGAGAAAGATTTCTCTTTTCTTGCTTTTTTTTTTTTAAAAAAATCAGACCATTCCCCAGGTCTGGTTTGGAGTTCAGCCACCCCAGCCATCGAATTGGCATGATCGAGGGGAGGTGACCCCTGTCAAGCAAGGAAGGAATCCCTTAACACTTCTCCGCTTTTAAAGAATTTGTGCCCTGGAAAAACACCCTCCTGTTAGATAAGGGGCAAACCAGAAAAGCCACCATCCATGAAAAGGGGAGGGATACTTCAGGCCACACTGCTATTCTAATAGAGCTATTCAAATTCATTATCACTGCATGATACAATCAGCCCTATATAGTTATCAGGATTTGGGGCTGTTTTCTTTTTCTGCCACTGACAAATAGGCCAAAGTAAACCAGATGACTGATAAGACAGACCCCTGGGAAGATGTTCTGCCACACTTGATGCATGGATAGGGCTTTTTGTTCATCACTCAGATGATTTTGTCTTGCAGCATCTGTTTAGTTTCCCTCTTCTTTCATTGCCCCAGTTTGAAAGCAGCCTGAAATAGAATAGGATTTATGCTATGATCTGCAAACCCTGAACTTTTTATTTAGGAGACTCAAAGACCATAAAGCCAAGAGAGGCCTTTGGTATCCTCTTGTCTGACCTCTGCTACAACCCGGGCCATTAGCTTTCTCTGACTTATTCTTGTTTGGTCTATCTACTGGAAAAACATCCAGTCCTGATTTAAGAATTGTGAGTGGCAGAGAGAATTCATCACAACTCTCCATGAACTGTTCTTATGGTCAGTTACCCCATCTGTTAGAAAATTTCCATTGTGCTTCGGTTTAGCTTTGCTGAGCTTCAGTTCCCAGCCGTTGGCTCTAGTCCTTGCTGCACCTTTGTAACCTTAGATTTCCATCAAGAGTCAGCTCAGAGGATGGGGCGGTAATTAGGCATATATATATCACTGAGAGGTGTTTGCAGTCAGCTTGCCTCCTGTGCAGAAATGGGGTCTGAACAGAGTCATGTAAAGGCTTTCTGAGAAATAGATTATAATTTGTTATCATTCCAAATACTGTTTACATTTGCTGTCATTTGAATTACAGGCATATGATTTTCCAATACCTGTGGAAACATAACTCCCACTAGATGCTTTTAAGGATCACCGGGTAATTTTTTAAATGAGAAATGGCCTGTTACCCAGAATTCCAGAGGACCCACATTTGCCACTGCTGTCAACTGAATTAAGCCAAAATGTTTTATTTGCAAAGAGAGTTCAGTGAGTAAGAAGGTGAATTCAGGTATCATACTTTTGGTGTGTTCTGAACATGTGTATTACAGTTGATAAACGGACTTGAGATCTGTTTCTGAAAGGTGCTTTCATGATATTACAAGATATTTCTCTGATGTGATGACCGCTTTCCAGAGGATGCTCTGTCAAACACTGTCCAGACCCAGGGAAGCATGAAAAGATGACAAAGCTAGATTGGGATGATAAAGCACTGTCAAGTACCCACAAATTGCCTTTTTAATTGTTCTCTCTGACAGTAATATGTAACGTTACACTTTGTAGGGGAACATCCACCGGCACTGGACCACATGTACTTGAGACGATGCTTTCCGATCTGATTGCATATAATATTTTCATTTTCTGGTTACATAAAATATTTTCATTTCCCAGTTATTGTTATGCTCCCTGGCCTCTGTTCCTCAGCTATGGATTTGGCTGTTGCCAGCATCCTGTACACCAATAACTTCTCTTCTGAGCCTTGTCCCCTTTGGTCACAAAAACTCTCTCCTTTTTTCCTGTAATCTGGGAAATCTGGGATTTATCTAGTCCTCCACTGCCTGGTGGCTGAGTCTGCTAACCCCCTCTGCGGGAAGGGTCCTTTCCTTCTGTCCTCAGACGGGGTGAAGGGAAGACCAGAAAGTTTGAGCCTCGAGTGTGTCATTCTTGTAACAGAAACTGAATTGGCTCTGAGAAGAGTTTGCTGAGTATTTCTTGAGACCTAATTCTTTAAGAGTCTTTGGATAGGAAGATCTTGATGAATCTGAAAAAAAGAGGGAATCAAAGATCAAAGACCAGGAGAAAGAACAAAGCATGCATGCTTGATCCCTTAACTGGTTTCTGCTATAGGCACTGCTGCACCTTCCGTTGGGAGAGGCGGGTCTGGAAACTGAAGACAGGTTTTCAAAAGACTTTGTAGAAGAGAAGCAGTAGTGAGAGTGTTTAAATGGTGAAACATAACTCCATAACCCTTTACGGCACTACCGCCTCTCCTGGTCTATCTTCTTAATTCAAAAAGCCACAAACTTGGGAGGGCCAGAGTGGGGACCAAAGAGCTGTCAGGGATCAGTTGCCTTGCCCTGGTTGCTAGACCTCTGGGGACCTGGAGTGCAGGGTAGATAGGAAGTTTCATAACAGATGCAGTAGTAAGCGTTCAGACTTCTTTACTCCCGTGCATAGTTGTCCCCAGGCAGGAAGAGCTGCTTTCTGCATTGCTCTTGCGTTGCTCAGTCCTGCGAGCTCATGAGGCCAGGACAGACTGTGACTTGGATCAGGGAAGTTTTCCCCAGTGGATTATGCCACAAGCAAGTGAAGAATTGGCAAGGCATGGGAAAATGCCCTGTGCCATGTGTCCTCTTCCACGCAGAGCAAGGAGAGTAGCTGGCCTAGGAGGGAGCTGGGCTGGATTGATGCCAACTGGGAGTTTTCCTTTGCAGGTGATGAATTCACAGTAGCTATCTAAGATCAGCCCAGACCGGGGGTGGGAGGGGAGAACCTGGCCCGTAGGTGGATCATCCTGACGCTTCCGTGAAGATAAACTGGCTAAAGCAGAGCCAATCCACCAGCATAACTGAGCAGACAGACTGGTGAAGAGGACTAAATCCACATCCAAGTGAAGACAGCAGTAAAAAGTCTATCGTCACTTTGGGGACTCAAATATAGTCCTATCACTTTAACCACTAGCACAGTGTTTTTCTTGCAGTGCCACTTGACAACAGCTTGGTGCTGGGGATGGAGAACATTTAAGTAACAAGCAAATTTAAATTTAGCTAATTTATAATGAAGCCCTCTAGATGTTCCAACTAATTATGCTAGATCATTTGTTTAGAAATGCTGTGTTGCCGTCCCTGTGACGTGGACGCATGGACAGCTTACTTTTTGAAGTTACAATGAGATGGTTTGGGTTTTTTGTGTCAGTCAAGTTGATACAGTAGGAATTGATACTACATGTGAATGAACAATAATAATTATTATGCTCTGCAGTTAGAAGTTCCAGTGTTTTTTGTTTATTTAATAATTTTCTGGAATAGTTCACAGACATTGGCTCCTGTTGTCCAAATATTTCATTTAGATTCAACTTTATAGTTGCACTGAAATGTAACTGGTCATCTGGCCGAAACCAGAAGGCAGCCAATTATATTCACAGGAAAACATTAATCTGAGCTGAAGCATTCACAGCACATGTGTGCAATCATTCCTCCTTTTACGTATGCTTTCTGTTCTTCCCCTGCTCCGGCTCCCCCAGCTCCCACCCCCTGCTTCTTGTTTCACTGGTCAAAGGAGAACGTGCCAACTCTAACAGCACTGTCCGAGGGAAAGGAAAATTAACACCAGCTTTGCTTTTGTGCATTCAGGACCCCGTCCAAGAAGGCCACTAGAGTGAATGTGAGTTTTTCTCCTGCTTTTACCAGGCCTGGGATCCAGCCCAAGCGTTGTTCTGCTAACACATATTAGCGCAGGGTGTGAGGATGGAGGATTCAGGAGCCAGGGCGTGGGTGGCAATGAATGAGCCGCGGGCTGGAAGGGAAGAACAAAATGGAGAGGGAGGGCTCGCAGGAACTGGGGAGGCGAAGAGGGGAAGTTGGGCAAGCTGGGAGCAGGAGCAGAGGTCTGGGACCACGAGGACATACTCTGTCTTGGGCTGGGAGCTGAGGCTGGTCTCAGTAAACATCTGTGAACAACTGCTGGAGATGTGAGCTTCTCACCTCCTCCTCTCTTCTGTTTCATTCTGCAAAAAGTGTCCCAGCTCCACTGTGAGCTTCAGCCAGTGAGAGGTGTGCTGTGGCTGCAAGGGGGTCCTGCTCTTCCAGCGAGCCATGCTGGGGTCACCCTGCTTCCACCTCCTGCCATTTCAGGACAAAAGGGGAGGTGATGTTTTTCCGAGGTAGGGATTGCATCAAAAACCAAACAGACTTATGTCAAAAGGGCATCCAGGTGACAAAGTTAAGCATTTACCACCTGGGAAGTAATGGAAAGGATGGTACTTGCACTCTCATGTTGAAAGATAGTTGTGCAGCGCAGGAGAGGGTAGTCTACAGGACTACTGCCTTACGTGTTGCAGAAGTAATAAATGGGTGGTAAATTAGGTGGAGGAAGATTAGGGTCAAAGTGCCTAATTAATGTTCATGGCAAAAATTATTCCACCCACTGCCTTTGCCTCAATGCTCCTAAGTAAAGCTGTGTACTAGTTTTCCAAAATCAAGAACCTAGCAGTTACACAGATAATTGTGTATTCCCCTATTTGCTGGGGTGCCACACATGGTTCCTAGGCTGGACTTGCACAAGTGTAGAAATCTCAGCAGGAGTCTTGGCATGATTTGAGCCTATATATATATATAAATGCTCCACACACTGGAGAATTAGATCCTGGTTGTTGGGAGGTCTGCCACTCTCTGGGAATTCGGGTTCTCATCTTTATCTGTGAATAGTTACATTGCAGACTTATGGGTGACAAGTCTTACAGGATGGCGTTTCAGCGTCTCTCAGGGTTAGACGTGCATGCATGGAAATCTGAGTGTAATAAAGGGTGCAGATTTATATATACATATATACGCGTATGCCTTATACAGTATTCATGAACACGGTATGAAAGGTAATAGAAAAGTTACATTATCCCATCTGTAAGGTCTATGTGAAATAAAGGACTCTGCCATAATAATACCAAGGTTACATCTGGCACTTTTTAACAACCTTATTGATGAACACAAAAAATTAGATTGAATGGGGAAATATATTGTCTTCTCAACACCAGAGGGAGCCCATCTGGGATATCATCCGCTTATTGGCAAAGGCAGTGTGCTTTATTCTGAATATATCCTCCGAATATTTCTATTTCTCTCTCTCTGACTCTCATTTGTGCACACACACACACACATACACACACCCCAAGGTTATATCAATCACCGCAGATCCACACCACTTACACACATGTGTGTATGTATGTGTATAACCAAACTTGCGCGATGTAGTGTGCTTTATGCTTTTTGTTTTGATTTGGTTATTTAATTCATAATTCAGTTGAGATCTGAGATACAAATGCTAAGTAGTTTTTTGGCTTGATGTCATACAAAGTTTTAACACAATGCTTTTGCTTATGGCCTCCGGCCAATGTGTATGCCTTGCACGTCATTTGTGGATGCTCTCAGGAAAGAATGTGCAGAATTGCATTTATTTTTTGGCATTATGGATTGTATGAAAGCTACTTTAATGCTTATTCTAGGCCAGCTATTCAAAAAAATGTAATACTACTTGAATTTTATAAACAAAAGTTTAAACAGGGCTGGTTTATGTTATTGTTACATTTTACAATGAAGAGGCAACACACTGACCATCAGAAGTCAAACTCAGCTTTTGCTTCCTAACAAATGTACAAGTTACAGGTATGTTGAAAGCTTTTTTAGTGTTGAGCGCAATTGCTTCTGGCAGAAATCACACAACAAGTTAGGAACAGTATGCAACTCTCATTTAGTTAGAAGTTTTGGTGTAGGTTTCAAAGGAAGCAGGAGGAAATACAAATGTGAAGGACTATTCATAGGGCAAAATGGACCTAGACTGTAAGTAAGCATTTTGCAGGCATGGGCTTCATTTTCACTCGACAGATGTGAAATGCCTGTCAGTAAAAGCTTTCTGACTGGTCCTCTCTGCAGTATCGCATGAAAAATATGGTTTGAGCAACTACCCTTCCTGCCTACAAAATTGAACCTTCCTGCAGTTCAAAAGGGAGATGGCTGGAGGGGTAAATGCCTTGCCTGCCTGGAGTGTAAAACAAAGTTGATCCATGTCCAACACCTGACTAGTGTTTAGGAGCTGAGGTGTGGACCTCAGTCTGAACGTACCTTCTCCATTTCAGAAGCTTTCCTCAAACTGCTTGGCAGCTGCTGACCTGTTCCTGCAGTCCTAGTTCCTGTCACAACTGGTGGCACTTTGAATGCAATCATTTCTGAGAAACTTCACAGCAGATGCTAGACTCAGGGAATTTTGGGGTGGAAGGTCTAAGTGTTCGACCAGTGGGCCCTCACAGCTTTGTCCTGGCGATCTCTTGTCTAGAAAGAAGGGAGAAAAAAAATTGCTCAGGACCTTTGGGTTAAAGCTCTGTGATGACCCTCTGCTCGCAACCCAAAGTGAGCAGCACCTTCTCATCTTCAAGTTTTGGCTTGCTCAAAGGAACATTGCTGTAAAATATAACAGAGGCTGCTCTAATGTACAGCTGTCTGCGGGCTTCTTAGCAACCAGCAGGCAGGACTGCTAGCTTTCCCATATGTGTTTCTTCCTCCTTCCAACACAGCCCTTGGCAGAAACTGAGGCTTAAAGGAAAGAAAGGGAATAGCTTGAGGTGATCCTAATCAGAGTCAGTTTGTTCCCCCTCAAGCAGCCTAGAGAGCCCACAGCAGAAAGGAAGGCTAATAACAGTAACAACTTGGTCTGGTGACATTGATATGACAAATAACTGCAAAACTGCAATAAATATTGGGAGCTGAGAAATACGGTGAGTGGTGGTGTATGAAATGAAGAGTCCTTTGGACATAGGGAGTGATGAGAAGCACTGGAGTAATGGTGAGCATTTTGTTTGGAGAGGAACAGATCTTGTACTAAAATATCTATTAGGCATAAGTTCTAGCAGCAACTTTAAAATGCCATCTATTAAATTGATTTTGAAGTGACTTTCAAGTGTGAATATAATTAGTTCTGTAAGAAGAGAAAATGAGGTAAGCAAACATTTTGCTTAAGTACAGCCTTCAATGACTATGGGGCTGGATAGTTGTTCTAACTCAAAGTTATTGATTTAGAAACAAATACTGACTTTTTTAGATTTTCCTGTGAACAGGTAAAGAAATCAGCTAGAATTATGTCATGTATATATTAAGTATACATTAAGTATGTTTGGTTATACCAATTGAAGAAATGATCGGAATATTTTTGCATAGTGTGAAAAGAACCGAGAACTCATTTTTTACCTTAAAACATTCCTGAATCCAGAAACTTTAGTTTTGATTACTTCAGGTGAAGTATTTTTTATTAGAGTTGAACGTGAAGATTGCTAAAAGAAGTCTTATGAAAATGCTTGTTATTGTCTGATCATGTAAGTACTTATGATCAAAGAGGTTTGGAGTCAAATGAACAGCCAGACATCTGAGTCCTTCCTCTGACTTTACAAGCTGGGTATTCCTGACATTTTGTAGAATCTTATTACCTTGATTTTTTCGATGTTTCGTGATTTGACCATTTTCTAGCTTCCTGTCCTCCAGACTTCTTTTCTAAATGGCTATTGCTGCACTCTGTCTACCTCTGCACTAGCTTCTTTGGGCAAACAGCTTAAAACCTCTCAATTGAGACAAGAGGTAATGGGCACAAACTTGAACATAGGAAGTTCCATCTTAACATGAGGAGGAACTTGTTTACTTTGAGGTTGGTAGAGCACTGGAAGAGGCTGCCCAGAGAGGTTGTGGAGTCTCCCACTCTGGAGACATTCAAAACCCGCCTGGGTAGGTGAACCTGCTTGGGCTGGGGGGTTGGACTAGATGATCTCCAGAGGTCCCTTCCAACCCTTACCATTCTGTGATTCTGATTCTGTGAATGCAATGCTAAACACTTTGCAATCTATTTCAAGAAAAGGAGAGACTTCCATCAAAAGAAGGCTGTGAGATCCTCATCAGTGATGGTTTTTAAGGACCTGTTGAAGAACCAAGTGTCTGGAACGAAACGTATGTAATTGAACCTGTAGTTAGGCAGAGGAGTGTTGCAGATGATCTCTGGAGGACCATTTGATTCTTGAAATACTTTCTATCATTCTAAAATATAAACAAAGAGTTAAATGCCATAATTTTAGGTATCATAATTGCTACAGTTTGGTAGCATAGCTAAAAATCTGGAGACACATCATTCAGCTACATTGCATGGGTTTTTTTCTTTTTTTGGAATAGCTGCTGAAGAAAAATTTTCACATGATATTTTTGTATAATGATGCTATTGCCACCTTCGTTAAATCCTCTGGTACTTTGCCAAAGGATCAACCTTTGGTAATCCAACACAAAACAGCAGACGTCTTGCTCTCACTCAGGTTTTGCTGCTTCTTACCAATTGCTCGCAAGATGGACAGCATGGCAACACAGTCTGAGAAGGTCTGAAGGCCTCTCAATTCTGGGTACAGAAGCAGTGCTAAAACACAACTTTAGAGATTTTTATATGCCATAATAGCAACCAAGCACATAAAGAGCTTTCAAGACTTTTTGCCTGAGAGTTAAAGTCATATCAAATCAGAGCAGGGCAGCAAGAGAGACTGTATTGGCCATTAGCGAAAGGGAGTTAACAAGTGATGAAGTCAGGAATGTGCTGATGTCTTTAAGCTGAATGAGGGGGATAAAGTGTGGGAAGTCACAGCTTCGTAGAGATGAAGCCACTGTTGGGTTAATTAATTGGGGTGGGATGCCTGCACATTGCGGGGAGGAAAGGAGCTTCATTTGGTACATGTCTTAGTTTCAAGCAGCAGTTACAAAGGACCGAAGAAGTGTTGGGTACAGCTCAAACTGGCAGGGAGCCAAAGAAATTGTCAGATATTTGTGAAAATAGGCCGCAGCTGCTAGGGCTAGAAGTGCTTCACTGTGTAAGCAGCAAGCTGGGCCTGAGTGAGACCCCACACTGACTGTCCCCGCAATTTCTGACAAGGCTCTGTCTGCCACAGGTCGGATTTCACACATGGGGCCTGGTTTTAGTAACATGAAATGCCACACGACGGGCTTCCTACAGCGTAGCATCTCCCCCTGGCCTGACAATGCCAGGTGAAGGGACTCGGTGAAATTGCTTTTGAGGACAAGCCCTACGTGCCTGTTCCTCTGTGCTTGCAGAATATCTCTCTTCTCCCTGACGCTGGGCTCTACAGCAATATCCAAGCAAGCTGTTTCCCATTAATGGCAAAGCAAAGGAGTTAATTTCACCACAAGCTGCGCGCCCTGATATCAAGAAGGAGTAGAAATGGCGGCTTTGTTTGACCAAGAAGTAGTGGTCGTTCACCTTAGACTTGCGCAATTTTAAAAGGCTTGGTTGCTTGTTTTTCTTTCAGTCCCATATTCTTTCTCATTCCTCCTCCTCCCTTTTTCCTTTGTAAGCCTTTGTAAACTTACACTGATAAACTTTATCCCAGAGCTTAATTTCCCTGCTAATTTGGGGAGAGGAAAAGAGGGAATTTCCAAACCAATTTATCTGAAAATCTGACTGCCTAAATATGTATTTCAAAATTAACCTGTTTGCAGGATTGCTTGGCTTAACCATCCTAAATATTTTATCTATCATCCACCTCTGGAAAGCATAATCTAATGTTTTGGGGAAAAGGATAATCTTGGGAGACAAGACAAGAAGTCGTGGAGATTTGGAGGGTCTTTTGTGTTCAGCTGGCATAATAATATCTGGAAAGCAGACTGACTTACAGATGGCATGACTTTGACTTTTAACAATTTTATATTGTAATACTTATAACTACTAATGTCCTATCTTTTGTATTTTTAGGTCCTTTAAAATGAAGATATTATTCTGGGGAAGTTTCAATGTGTTGCCCTGGCCTCAGGTAAACACCACTAAAGCACAAGTTCTATCCTTCCTCCTCTCGATGCCTGTTGGTTTTCAAGAGGAAGAATGAAAGGAAAGGAAGTGTGATGGGTTGGTTTTGTTATTTTACCACTAGTTTAGTTGAAGATATTAAGGTAAAGAAGCATTGAGGCTTATAAAAACTTTGTTATTTGTATGCAGCATTCATATTGTGCAAGGCTGGAAACAGCAAGTGGATGAAGAAGATAGGACATGGATGGCCATGCCCATCCTTAGGGTTTCCATTGCCCCTGTGAGCAATTTGATAGCTACTCACCCTGCGGAGAAAGAGCAAAGCGTGCTGAAGGTAAAGGAAAGGATCCTTTCTTTCCTGTTTTAAAATACAAAGCAAGCATAAAGTAAGGCAAAGGGAGAGCTACATTTTATTGTTATTCAGTGCTCACTTATTGCAGCTATTTATAAACATTTTATAATATCCTAAATATGTCAGGAACTTTATAGACTGTGGAGATTAGTCCTGGCACTGGAGCCTCAGCTGGCATATATCAGGATACCTGATTTACAGCAGCTGAAGGTCCCTAGTTTTGGATGAGGCTCAGATGTTTCACCTCAGCCCTGTGCCTGGCCCTGAGAGCTACTTTGTGCATTTATAAACTTATCTAAACGTGACTAATGACATTTTCACATGCCCATCATTGAACATGTTTCTTCTCTTTTTCAAACCTGTTCAAGTTGGAGGAGGGGAAAATCCAGGAGAAAGGCTGCCTGCCTTTTTTTGTCTAGCCTGCCAAGGAGCACAGTCAAGAGAATGTGGCTGAAGCTCCTCTGCCCAGCTTCAGAATAGAAAATAAAGGGGGACCTAGATGCAGAAGTAAAAGAAGGAGAAGAAACTTTTTCTCTTTTTCTTCTCCTTAAATTGAAGGATTGATGTTTTTATCTCCATTTTTCCCTCCACTCCATCATGCAAAGAGTTATTCCAAAATCACTTGGCAGCCGCAAGACAAGCTATTTCCTAACCCTCAAAATAACTCTTGTTTTGAATAGTTCCCAACTCCTTAGAAATGCATCCACATGTATGTATGTTTTGCATGAGAAAGAAAACTTATAGTAGAAATAAATGCTCACAGTTAATGACTGTTAAAATCCTACTATAATCATTATTAAATTTGGAGTGGTTCTTTATGTAGAGTCCTAGGCATTAATTGATATATATTTGTGATATAAACTCTGCAAGCACTAAGGAAATGGGCAATCCTAATCCCAAATTTCTGTAATGTAGACAGAAAGGGTGAGTCTGTTAGACCTCCAAGTTCAACCAGGGAAGGGAATATTGTTCCTTGCTACAGTCTGAAAAGGCCTTTTAAACAGTTTTGGCTGGCAGCCACAGAAACAGAAACAGCAAGGCTGACCTACACAATACAAAATAAAATCATGGGGGTGCACTGTGCCCAGTTTTGCTTGACAGCCTTGCTTCACTAACTAACCGAGGGTCAGTGCATGTTGTTGAACACTTCGGTACCATTCATCTGGTCATGGACTGCTTGAGCACAGATTTCCTGGGAGATTTCTTCCTAGCACTGGTCAGTAGTAAGCTTGGTAACTTCATAGTTTTACCTGCTCCCTGCCACTTCCATGAAAATGGAGGCAACTTTGGTGTCCATCTCTGAAAACTCACCAGAGGCATTACAGCAGAAGAAACGGTACCAGTAAAGTACATCTTGGAAAAGAAAAGACATCTATACTTGGTGAAAACCAGGCACTAGCAAATAAGGCTGGCTTTTTTGAATCTATACAGTGTTTCTTGTCTTTTCCAAAGAACAAAAGTTATGGATAACCCTACCAGCACTTCCATAGTAGAAAATGTTTTCCCTCTTCAGGGCAATAACTGGAGAGGTTCATTGCTAGAGAATGATGGCATGATAAAAACATTCTGAATTTGCACATTTCTCAACCAGTTATCATCTACTTCTTAACCTAACTCTTCCTGCTTGAAGACAGCCTGGGGATTTCCAGCCTTCCCTCCCCTTCAAACTGGAGCTGTGGAAAGCTGTTGTTGCTCTTCTTCATCTGGGCTTGTTACTGTCTGAGTCCTCTTCCCCTTTGTGAACCCTGAAGAATTTGAAGAACTCCACGCTGCTCAAGAAGAGAGACGCTTCCACATGTGTTGGGGTCCCCTTCACAAGCACATTTAAAAATTACCCTTATTACTGATTTCAGCACATCTCCAGCCTACAGATTGTTTGTTTCTAACTAGCTGATTCCAATTCACTGATAAATAGAATGTACTCATGTTGTGCAAGTGCTAATGACTTGCTAAGGCCAGTTCAAATGAAAAAGCGATAGAAGGTAGAGTTAACCAAGTAAAATAAAAGGCCAGGAAAAGCAGTAAGTGATAAGCAACTATTTGACTGTGATGCATCATTGGACTGCAAAAGTTGAACCAGTTGACCTCTGGAGTTCTGTTCCAACCTGAATTATCCCATGATCCTAAAAATATTTGGCTTTCTCATCCTGCAGGATTTTCTCCAAAATAAAATGCCCATTTAATGTCTTCTTTTTCCTGTGGTTCTCAGAAGCCAGCACCCCTGCTTGCTCTTTTCTTGTCTTGCTTTCCGGCACTGCAAGTACAGCAGTAAAACCATTCCCCTCTCTGCACATAACTTGGGCAAGGATTGGATATTTAAGGAAGATAACAGATTTGATGAAGAAAATCAGAAACACAAAACTGACAAATGAAATAAACAAGTTTATCGTATTTCCTGCGTGGAAGCATAAAAAAGAAAGTTTTAAAGGAAACAACTTTCAAGTAACAGAACATGTAAGAACATGTGATTTAAATGAGTTTACAAAGTACAATTTAAATATAGGCTTTTAAGTTTGCTGGATGATATCTATTCAGTTCTTTAAAGGTTCTGGACCGTTTTGTTCAATGACAGAAATGATTTAACTTTATTAATAACTTTATTATGTTAGTTAAACAAACTGAAATAGAGCAAAATAGATAAAAAGAACAAAAAGGAAAAACCAACAACTTAAATCCATCAACACCCAGCAAAGAAGCCCCAGACTATCACTCAGTCTGGGCCATTAAAACTAGTATCAAAATAAACTAGGAATTAAGCAATGCAGCTATCAAATCAAGACCAGGCCAATTATCGGCCTCCCTTCTTTGAACTCTGTTCTGGTTATGATGATTTTGCCTTCTGGAACCACATGAAGCAGTGGTATTACACAACAGACACCAGGAGAGCAGTCTTGAGCAGAATTTGGTAACTTTTCTTTCCCAGAAGCTGTCATTTTAGAACTCTATGGACTATTAACACAAGCCATAAAACAGGTCCTGTTTCAGTCCTTCTTTAACCTGTGAAGTATATCTTACAGAGAGATGACCAAGGATCTCAAAAGCATCATGATGAGGCATGAGAAGGCAACAGCACGTCGTGAGTGAGGGGCAGGCTGAGCTGTCTCTAGTGAATGCTTAGGATGGTTTCAAACAAAGAGACCATTTGGCTGCGGACATAAGTCCTTTCCAGTTCCAGCTATGTTAAAGGAGATGGGATCAGACCTTGCTGTCCCCCAGCAGTTCATCACCATTCTTCTGCTAGAAGGTATGCCTCTTGTAGGTCTCCTGGTGCTCATCGTCTGTGAGCACTTCCCATGAGATTGGCTAAGTTAGCAATGACATACACGTGAAACTACCAGTTTTATTTTGGCCATCCTAAGCAGTTCTGGGTGAGGAGAGTTCACTGCATAGCCTGCCACCTCCTGTGTAGGAATGAACACTGGTAGCAATGGGGTGATAGCAAGGACTTGGGACTAAGTTGGAACTGTCATCTTGGTAGGGAACGGCTGAAGCTGTTCTGAGGCTGAAGGAGGAGTGTCTGCAGTATTATCTGTTGTGATGGGGACTTTGACTGACCCTCATACAGACCTGCAACAATTCCACACCAAAAATTTAAGTATTTAAAAAGACTGGGAGATTTCCCAGCTAGAGATAAATCAACAGCTAAAAAGAAATACAGAAGACAAAACAAAAAGGAAGGAAAAATATGCAGTTCATGAACTCTCGCTTTCACAACAGTTGAGATTCTCTTAGAATATATCTTGGACTGCTGTTCAAAAAAGAGACAAAGCTGGCAAGTTCCTTCTACTAGTGGACCCCCCACGGGTGAAGAAAGATTGGGCAGCTGTTGGCACAGTCTCTTCAGTGACATCTTGAACTTCTTTTCCCCAGGAGGCCCACGGAGAGATTGAGGGATAGCAGCGTTCCTCAGGTAAGGGGCTTCTTTGCCTTGCCCTGTTCTCTTACAAACAGCTGTCAGTGTACCTGGTCAGATCTTCCCCCAGACCTATGGACAATTCAGTTCCAATGGGACAATGTGGAAGCTATGTAACTTTATCTAGTTGGGTTCAAATGTGGTTTCCTTGGTTATTGCCTATTTTGGGAAAATTCCTACTGAACTAAAACTTTGGAATATTTTCTCTCTTTATATCAGAGCATATATGTCTGTGATCTTCCCCTCCAAATAGCAAAAATGTAGACACTGAACACCCGCGTTCCTGAAGGAGCCAAGATGGTTTTATCTGAGTGACAAGGTCCAGGGATGATAGTACATTGCCAGGTTATGTAAGGTCCAGTTCACATATCCAATTAAAAAGAGGGCTTTTGTCAACAACTGACCACTTAACGTTCATTTATCAGTGAAGATAAAAGTGAGCAAACCAGAGAGCTGACAATCATCTTTCCATTTGGAAGGCAGCATTGCATCAGACAGATGATCTTCTGGAGTCTCTCTCAGTAAAGAAATGCTACTTTAAAATTTCTAAGATGAAACGCAGTTAAGAAGTAAATTTATCTCACCCTGGTGTATTATTGCTCTCACCATGCTTAATGTTCATTTCCTCCCCTGGAATCTTGATGTGCAGCAGCAGGTTACACAGCTCTGGCTTCTGTGAAACCATTGGCTTCGCCTAGGATACACATCTTCATTTTCAACAATGTTGTCATGTTCCTTCCTAATCCAGGCCACTGTGTCTGCTTATTAACTCATAGGAGGTATTTCCTCAGGACAGTTCTTGTCTTCATTAGTATGTTTGCTGGTTTATCTCAGACCTGCCAAAATAAAGGATGCATAATAAATTTCAGAATAAAAGCCCTGGGCTTTTTAAAACTTCATGCTTATAATGAAGAAGTAATGTCTAGGTTTTTGACCTCTTACGTTCTCTTTTGGAGGCACAGTTTGAACATGCCAAGAACTGGAACCAAAGCGGTCGTTAACTAATTAAGATTTAGTAACTTCAGACCATGAATGAGCTCAAAATGTTACTTGCCCCTTTGCCCCTCTTGTGCCTGTCTTCCCCTCCAGGTGCCACACTTCTTTTGGGAGCCCAACAACTGAATGAGTAGGCCAAAATTTAGCCCTTAGTAGTTGCAATCTCAATAAAGGGTCCAATGCAAAGACCCAGGTGGATAACATGATAGACAGCATTCAATCTCCCGAATGCTAAAGCCGCTACAGTCACACCACGTAATAAAAAAGCACTGCTAAAAGAAACTAAAACCTGTCAATGGGAAAACTGATAGTAACTGGGACATACAGCGTTTTGAGGAGAAAATTTTAAAATAAGCTGTGGCAGCTCAGTCCTGTAGTCTTTTTCTAGACGGCACCCACCTCATAGCCAAAGGAAACGTTACCTGATGGAGGACTGCGCACTCCAGTATGACATCAGCAGCGTTCTTGATATTTATAGTCCTGTAAATTACGGGTACGCAGCTATTTATCTTTCCTGGAGCAGATTCAAACCTGGCGTAAGCTCGCTAGGCTTGCAGCTGGGTAGACTTGGCCCTTCTTCCCTCACACAGATCCTACTCCAGAAAAGCACTTAACACTTAAGGATGAGAATAATCTGATTATTTTTGCTGGAACCTGCACATTTCAATTTAGGCATGTATTGGACTTAAAGGGCCCCCGACAAGGATGTGATCGTTCAGTTTACTCTTACTGATAAATAAAAATATAATTGTTCCTAATTGCATCTGAAACTGTCAGCTTTGGATGCAACCTTTTTCTTTCTGCTTCACCCTGATACTAGCACACAAGAGCAGCTAGATGTCTCACTAGAACAAACTCTGAAAAACTTTTCCTTTCCCAACTAATATCAGTTAGATACTCTTTGTTGCTAACTATATTTCCCCCCAATTCACAGCTTCAAGCTTCAGAATATTTAAAAAAAGAAGTCACAGAGTGAGCTTGTTGGATAGGGTCAAAAATAAGTAGTGCCGCCCCACTTCAGTGTAGAATATTCTCAATATATAGGGAAAAATCACCTATTGTCATTTTGATTGTTTGACTGCTTCAGTTCATTTTGTGCAGCATGTAACACAAGGAGGTGAAAATGTCTCTGAAAAGAGAGCGGTTACTATTTTATGTGAAGCTCCATGCAATCATGATAGTCCTCAGAATATCTTCACTGAAAGAGGACTGCAGCTTTCCATTTTTCTATTGACTGCAATCACTGCATTAGGTTTTAAACAATGGGTGCAATTATCTTACTTCTTTACAAGCCAGCCAGCTTGCTCGTATTGACCTTTGAGAAATAAATATGTGAGCATTAAACAACCTAACAACCTTGAAAAGTGGTTTCACCCCCGGAGAGTCATGCTTTAGGATGGAAAATGAATAAAGAGCTTATCAGAATCTTTGTAACATATTAGAAACATTCTCCAGAATACCTATAAAATTCATTAGAGACTAATGACCCGCACTGAAGCCTGATAAGACAGAAGCTCAAGAAAGAGTTGAGGAAAACATGATCCATCAGAGTCATGGAATTCAAGCATTTGGAGTAGAAGAGTACTAAGTATATGGATAGGGAGCATTTCTATTTGGAAAAAAATAGTGGAAGAAAGAAATATCAGCTTTTCACACAAGGTACAGAAAATGTCTTTGATTTCTTAATGCTGCAAATATCCAAGGAGGGAGCTTCAGCACTGAATTGTGTAGTCCATAGGTTATATCTATGTTGCTAAATAAAAGAGGGTTAGGAATCCAGGCAGTATGCACCGACTTGTGCCTGCCCTGCTCAGGGCTCACTTGCTCTGGAGCAGAATCACCATATCCACACAACATAACAATTCTGTAGGTCACCTATTGCCCTCAAATACAAGTGTCCTTTTGTATATCCTTTTTAATTACAGGTGTCCAAAGTATTGTGATGGCCACCAAACTGATGCTTTAGAGCATGAGAGGGAGGGCAGGCACGCTACACCCTGAGGCATTCGGGGGTGGTCCCTGCAGCGAAGAGCTGACACAACTGTACCAGGGCACAGCCTGGGAGAAAGCTCACTGGAGGAGTCTAAAACCAAAATTAGGGACTGAGCAAGCAATTAAGCTGTGTGGATGATCAGGGGCCCAGCCTGACCTCATCTCCCGGCCATTGATTAGTTCATAGACTAGTCAGTCTTTCAGAGACGTCTCATAACTGAGTGGCCTGCAATAAACTGTAAGTCTAGATCTGTAACTGAGTAAGTAAAAAAAAAGCCTCAATTTTTTTTTTTTTTTTTTTTTTAAAGCATAATGATGCTACCGTAGAAAGGGAACATTCGTATTCATCATCCAGTGTGAACACGAGTGGGATTGCACTGACTGATATGAATGCAGCCTTTTTGCACTGAAAATTAGGTGTGGATCTAAACCTTCGGCAGAGGCCGAGGCTACATAACCTATAAAGCTTCCTTAGAGTAAGGGAACAGGGGTGGTTCATAGGTCTTGGGTTGGCCCTCTTTAAAGGAATTCCCTACCTCTTCATGGTGTCAGTGGAAGAAGAAGGATATATTAGCATTGGCAATAGAAGTGTATGTTTGGAAGCAGGCGGAAATGCCAGGAATGAAAGCTTATAATTGTAAAATGCATGAAAATGTAGAAATTGCGAAGAGATCATTGAAAGCACAAAATAGCAATGTTTATATATAACTGTAAAATAAACATAAAAATGCCTAATTAATAGGATTTAAGAGGATAAACTGCAAAATGAAGAGCAAATTTTCTAATCCACTTCTAAATTAGGAAGAAAATCCAGCTTGGAATCACTAGTTGTTATTTGCGTTACTGCATTTTGTAGGGAAATATCGGCTGTGGTAACTAGATGGCATTGCCTTATATGCTTTGAGGTCTCTGAGCCTCAAAGATACATTTGTCCTACAAATTACTCTTTGCCACTGTAAGAATTATTTTATTTAGTGTTAATGAAAGCTGTTCTTATTGCAAGTTATCTCCAGAACTGGGTTTTTGATAACAATGTCAAACTTCACAATACAGGTAGTGAAAACACAAGGCTGGCACCATTAAAAAGTGATGAAACTACACAGAACTGTGATCCAGGTGCAATTTCAAAGCCAAGTGTGGGACATGATTTTTGAAAACTGGAATTAAACAAACCCTCAACTGATCAAGGTTTTAATCACACCCAGTTCCCCCTACTGTTTCCTATGTTTCTATCACTGGTGCTGACTAGACATAGAGGTGCAGTGACTTCCCTCTGAGATTCATGTCCATCAGCAGTGTTGCCAACATCTTAATTTCTAGAGGTTTGGTTTTTTTTTTTTTTTTCCCTAAGTAGAACCTTTTCCCCAGAAAATATCACTTTTGAGAAGCAGCCATCTGGAGGGGTTGTTACCAGAGTATGCAGCAAATGAGAATACCCTGCAGGCACTGTGACACAAAGAGATTTCAAGTTGGTGTAACAGAGGCTGTAGCTGCACATACGTTAGACCAAAATAAGACAGAACTACCACAGAAAACAGCAGTCCTGTGCTGTCCTACCCCTGCTGCTCGAATGAAAAAAAAAAAAAAGAAATTTTAATTTTGATTTGATTTCTGTTGCAACTTTGGTACAAACGGTGAAGATGGTTTTGGGGCATGAAGAAGTAGAACAGGACTGATTTATTTTCAGCTGTGACCTCAGCTAATGTTGGCTCAAAATGTTAAAGTCAACATAAAACAAAGGCCTCAGTATAGGGTTTAGTCTGCTGTACTAGCAACCCAATTCATATAATTGAATTCCAATTCGTATAATGGGAGTTCAAAACATCCCCTTGTGCCAGTTGGGCCTTTTTTTTTTTTTTCCCCTCCATGTAACAAATACATTCACTAAGTGAAAGAGCACACTTATACTGCCAATTTTCACAGTTATGATTAAATGTTCACACAGCCTCCAGTGGAAATCCAGGACCTGTTTCTGAGGATGTGAAGTAAACAATGTTTGCCCCAGTGTTTTGCAAGGGTAAGTGGTTAATGCATTAAAGCAATGACTTTGGGGTTTGAATTAATTTTGACCGCCTTCTCCACAAACAGATACCTCTAATATAGTACAGGCACTGCCAATAAGTGTGGAGGTGCCTTTGATGAGGTCTGTGATGTAGTGGTGCTTTTTAAGGAAAAAGTAAGATGTGAATAGGAATTCTTGACAGCTAGCATTTGAAAAGATGATCAATTTTTGTGCAGTAAAGTTCTCTACTATGTCACATGCTATTTCATTTATGTCATCAGCTTGAGAAAAGCTGTTTGGCTAAGTTCATGCCTCTAATACAAATTCTAGCTATAACATCAGGAAAGGTATTGGCTCATTGATTTTATATTCCTTGGGCTGCTCAGGTTTTGGGTTGGAAAATATGTTTGCTGATGTTGAAAGAAATGAAATGCCTAAGTTTCAGTTCCTAACAGTCTGATTCTTGTTTTGGCACAAACAATACTAAGAAAAAGAGTATGCACTGGCCAAGCCATGTGACTGACTTCCTTAAGTTGAAATAAGTTCCTTGTGTGAATCCCTATCTACTAACACAAATGGTAAGAATCTTTTGACTAGAAGAGAGCCAACATTTATTCCTGACATTTTTAGATGATTATTGCTATAAATAGATTAAATGTGACCTTTTTCGTGTTTTACTTATCAGGATATCGAGACGGCAGTTTTTGAATCTGTTTTGTGTCCGGATGCCTGGAAGAGTCTGAATCCTGCTAAAACTTCATGGCCCCGTGCACGCAGATAGGGAAGGGGCAGCGTCCCAGCCCCTGGGTTCAGTTTGTGTAGCAGCTTGTCCCACACGCAGCTGCACTGACAGCAGCAGTAAGGGTTGCAAAACCTCATCCAAATGAAGTTTCTGGATATTTTATGGACATTAATTAATTCCATCCTCCTTTTTTTTTTTTTTCATTTTTTTCAATTTTCAATAGTTAGTATTGTGCTCATTTCACTCCCCAAATATGCCTTCTGGGAATTCTCTTTATATTTGAAGTCTTTCAAAAAACTGCCAAAACCCTAAACTCTTACTTCTCCCATGCCACAGCTGGGTACAATGACTTCATAGCGATCCGGCCTGTTTCCAGACTGAGGGCATAATGATGAAATACATTACGCTCGAAGATAACCTCTCTTTCCCCAGTACCTCTGGCATTCATTCAAGATGACAGAAAGATACAAACCGGCTCCAAACCCATTTTATTCTCACTTATTGGAGGAGACGTCCCAGGATTTGCCCAGATGATCTGTGGGTATGATTACGCTAAGAATATTTGAGGTCCAAAGTGACTGGGAGAACCAAGGACAGGCTTTTGGCCATTGCTGAAGACTACTGAGTACTTTTCAGGGCACCTTGACACCAGGTGCTTGCAGGTCCTCCAGCTAGCTACAAGCGAACTGTTACATTACCTAGAGCAGTACAGGTCTGTATAATCACTAATCACACTAGGTGGAGTCCCCAGAGAGTATGTTTAACCGCGATGCCACGATCTGTTTAGCTGAGCTTTAAAAGATGTGGCCATACAGCTTGGGATTCTGGAACTAGTACTGTCAGCTCTAGGGCATCTCTGTATTGACTGCACAGGGAGGATAGCTCCTTAACTTTTTTTGGTTTATTAAATATAAAGCAAATGATAAACTGTAAAGGGATATTGAGATACTTGTATAAGTGAGAAATTCAATAGACTCAAGAGTAGAGCCAGATGAGTCACCGAGTCCTGCTTGGTCCAGCCTGTCACAAGTATATGCTTAAGACCGAGAAGCAGTGAAGTCTGCATTGCGCATTGTTTTGGTGCTTGTTGCGGGAGTTGTGAGGTAATTATTTAACAGAGCAACTCTGCTATTCATTTGTGGTCTCTAAAAAGGCATTTCCTAGCCTCTGACCCTTGAGTGGCACACCCTTACCCGAGCCTCATGTCACGTGTGCCCTGTCATGTGAGAACTTATTGGTAAGCTCAGCTCAAAAGTCAGACAAAGAGTATCACCCTTTTTGAAAAATCTACCCCTATCTTGGTCTAGAGATTGTCTACTGTTCTTGGGGGCAATTGCAAGGATGAGATTGGCAGCAGAGGTTTGACTGAGGGCCCAGCCACACGTGAAGGTTTCTGGCAGTTGTTTCCAATAGGTCATGAACTATCCCCTCCTTCTGTCACATATACTCCCCCGCATTTACATTTGGGTGCAGTGCAGGCCAGTATACCAATGCAAGTAATTTCAAACTAAGACTCCCAGTCTTTTCTGGCTCTATAGTGTAAGTTCCAATGCAAAATGTACAGAACACCCACGTAACCCATGGCTTTTAGATCTCAAAGTAAATGTTTTCACATAATCATGGATTGTATCCAAGCAAATGTCTGTAAGATGACATTTCTGGAAGCTTTTGCATCTTTACATTATATTTAGTTTACACAATATACTGTACAACTGGAAAAAATGGCCATATGAGCCAGGGCAACATTTGACCTATTGTAGAGTGCCTTTGAGAACAGGCTGTTTCTCTACCCTCCTCTACGCTAACACCTTTTACATCAGACAATTTCCAAATCAGGAATTTCTTTGAAGTTTCTGGTCTTTCTTCCATAGTTTACTTTTCAAAACATCACAAGGCCAGTGGAATTCTTATATTCATGTGCTGGGGGCCCCCATGCAACCCAGCCTGGATCTGAATTTCCCTCTCTTCTTTACATCCACCTTATTTTCCTCTCTCTCTGAGGCAGACCTATTCCAGTGTGAGTCACTGGGAGTCCCCAGAGTTTCTGGGTGGAGTCAAAGTTTGGACCTCCTGGCCCTACCATCAAGCAGACTTTGTCCCAGAGGCACCACCCACTGTGTTTCTCAACAGAGCTCGGCACGGCCATCGCACTGGAGCACCTTCAGTGTAAAGGGAGAGGGGATGCTTGTCCCCGTGAAGGCCCCCGATTCTACATGAAATTGATCCAAAAACTTTTAGGGGAAGGGAACCAACACATTTCTACTGGAAATGTATCAAAGGGCAAAATCCAGCGCCTTCTATCATCTGGCTTTCTAAATCTATACATGCTGTTTCCAGGGCTTCTGTCAAAATAGGCTGTGAGCTGTGCTCTTTGTGAGAACTGCTGCGGGGAGGGCATGACAGGGGAAAATAATTTCCTTTTGAGTGCTTTCGAGTATCCTGTGGAGCCTGATCCAAGGCCCACTGCAGGCATTGGCAGTCCTGCCAGAGGGACTTTAATGTTCTTTGGATCAGGCTTCAGCCTATTCACACATCAGCAAAATGATTTTTTTTCTGCCACTCCTTTTACAGAAACTGCTGCGGTGCTATCTGGGAACAAGGAGAGGGAATGTCTCCATTTCCTGAGCATAGGTGAGGGTAGGTTTTTTGCTCATTTGTTTTAAGACGCTATGAAATCCAAAGATGCAAGGAGAGCCAGTTCTCTTTTCTCAGATATCTGATATCTCAGCTTATCTTTAGTTTTAAACTTTTATCTTTTGTTTTTTTGTTTTTCCTATATTTCTCAAATATATTGTTTAGTGAGAAGAATCAGAGAGGTGGGGCAGGGATCTCTGTTGTTTTCAGCTTCTTTTTTTTTTTCCACGCAGCACTCCCTAGCTTGTAGAAGACAAGATGTCTTTCTGATGGGAACTGTGACTTCTTTTTGGTCAAAGGAAGAAAAGCACGGAGAAGTAGAAAAGATGGATGAGACAGCAAGTAGCAGATATGAGAAGGTGAGTGACAAGTAAAGAAGTTAGCTTTCTAAGAAATAAATTGACTATGGTGCTTCTCAGAAAAAGATGGTGAGAGTTGAATGCAAAATATGGGCGTTTTTTACTTGGTTACTATATCAGATTTTCATGCATGTAACATTCCTTTGTTCATGCCTGCAAACTGATACTTCTTGAAACGAATGCTACTTTCCAGTGTCCGTCCTTATTTTGTCCTCTGTATGTTCATTGCCAGACTCAGCCACTCCTTACAGAGCGGCTCGTGGGACAAGGTCCCCGGAAGCAAGGTGTCAGTTGTCCACATCCCCACCTGAGACACATGGGCACAGAGTCCCCGGAGCCAGCTGATCCAGATGCACAATCCTGAGCGTACGCTCAATTATTTTATGCCTCAGCTATGAGCTCAGGAGAGGGGTGGTTTAGTGAAGATCTGCGCTTCGTGCAATGCAGAAGCGTAGTCTGGATGCTAACAGCACCCAGGCCTAACCTGGTCTAATGCCACAGGGCGGGCATAGAGATCTATGACCCACTTGTGCCGTTAAGTAAATAGGTACTGATGGAGCAAACAATACTGAAATACACCCCTCTGTCTCCAGCAGGACAAATCAGGTGAAGGGAACACTTATGCTGCTTCTTTACGTACTTCAGCTGTGCAGATAGAGAAGCTCCAGGAGCAGCTGAGAGCAAGATTTGTGCCGTGAAGATGGTTCTCCGACATCCCATGAGAGACGAGGTCAGGCATCGTCCTTCTTCTCGGGAACAGCACAATGCAATTTCTTTTCTCTACCTAATCAACTTTTCCCATGAAACTTGAATGATTATGTTTCTGTGCCCGTGAAGCTGCTGCTGCTTGGTCAAGTTTTGTTAAAATTGATCACGGAGTTCAGCAGCTCAGGGCTTGGGCAGAGACACGCTCACATGCATACACACATACACAGAAAAGCAATATGTGGTATGATGTTGTAAACCTTTTCTTCTTAGAAAGACTGGCAAAAAATGGACTTCGCTGCCCACAGCTACGGATTTAGCATCGCTTACAGCCAATAAGTTCACTCGAGCAAGGAGGCTAGAGTAAAACAATAATTATGCTGCATTTCCTCTCCAGTAAACGTGCACATTAAAAAATTGTTCAAAATTTTTAAAAAAGCAAACCCAGCAAGTCTTTCAAAGGGAACACCACTAAGATACAATTTTAGCGACACCGTTCTTAGTCAAGACAGGGCTTTTAAGAAGATGGAGTATTTATAAACTGCCCTATAAACTGATAAGACTGTATGATTTTATGCTCCATAATTGCTCTTTGCTACATCCCAGGGACCAGAGAGGGAAACGTGAAGCTTCCCATCAAGCTATTTGTCAGCGTAAGTGAACATTTAACAGGAAAATAAAATAGTTTACAACCTTTAAAATAGCATTAAAAACGTTAAAGTAATGGGTGTCTTTAAAAACTTCAGGAGTGGGTTCTTTATGGGAAACTCAGAATTTTAGAAAATGTTTGGAGTAAAGTCAAAATGTTATGAGCAGTGCTCTGCAGTAATGACACATATCAGCAGTATTTGTAACCAGAAGAACAATGTGATAAATTTTAATCGCAAGGGACCAGGCTTTGTGGGAAGTGCCTAATACACAGACATCCTTTATAGGTTTCCAGTTATGACCTATGTCTAAAAGACATTTTAATGATAACTAAGGAAAGTAGATGGATTGTCTTCCCAGAGTGTTGAAGGTCCTGTTTGTTGTCATCCGCAGCTTCTATAAAGACCAGAGATTTTCAAAGGTACTCTTCTGTCCTGCTATCAGCACGCAATACCGCAAGGATGGGACTATCTAAGATAAAACATGCCAGAGACATGTACTCCTCAGGATTTCCTGTGGGAGTCTGACCAAAAGAAGGCAATATTAATAAATATAAATTCTGGAACATTATTATCACCAGAACCGTGTCATGTAGTTTACCCTTGAATTCTTGTAACCCCTCTAGTTTTCTCAGGCAGTTCAGGCATTTAACTGCAACTGGTCAGAGTGTTAGACCTCCCCACTGGGACAATTGTTTTCAATTACATTAAAGGCTCAAAGACTTTGATAGACATGCCAAAGCAAGGAGTTTAGCTTGCTGAATGTTTTAACTCTTTGAACTAATGTGGGATCTGGGAGTCCCCCTACTCTTGGACCTTGAAAATACTTAAAAAATAGATGCAATCTGGAAGCAGATTAGTGCCAAATATATGTAATAGCCCTCCCTTCGAGGATGCTGTTGCCTTTTTTTTATTTTCACTTTCTTGGAAGTGATAGTTAGAGGGAGCATAATAAACACATTGTTTTTCTTGAGGGGGAATGAATGTCCCAGTCAACGACAACCTTTGTTAAATATCTGAAGTGAATTCACCTATTTTTTAGATCTTCAGAGCTGTCTTTTCTTTCTGTTCTCCTCATCGGGGCATTTCTTTGCAGAGAAGTGAAAATACCAGTGCTTGGTGGTTGGCTTACTGCTCCTAGAAGGAGAAAGAAACAAGGAGCAAGAAAATAAATCCTTAAAATATACTGATCTTGTGGTATTTTTTTCCCAAAGTCTGATACACTATGCAGCATAGCGTATGATACCGTCCTGCTTACAGGAACTTCCACAACACCTTCTCTTCAAGGTTTATTTTTCAGAAATTGCCCTAAATCATTCAGATTATGCAACTGTTTGGGCACTTTCTACCTCTACAGACTAACACTCAGGTTTGTCTAAATAGACTGTTGTTTCAGAAACTCAGGCAAACATTAGTTCTGTAACAGTCCTGCCGTATACTGAGTCCTTATTAACATATGGGCAGTGGTGGTCCTGCCATCTTGAGTGCTTTGGGATGGTTTCCACTGGCTCCTGCTACCTCCACTTCCTTTCCAGGGCAGGACAAATCACAAAAGGCAAATAACAAAAGGTAGTTCACATCAAGTCATGCTAACTCAGTGGAACAGTAGCTTCTAGACAGGAAACATGGTTTAAAAGACAGCTGTGAGTGGGTGGATCACACTCTAATATTGTATCTCAGCTTTGTTGAGAATATCTTTCTTCATAATTTACTAGGAAAGAGCTGATTAAATCTCTGCACAAGTACATTTGCAACAGACCTTGTCCTACTCATTCCAAATGGAAAACTAGAGCCTGCCTTTCAGGCAATGTGATGTTTTTGCTGTTCAAATCAGAGTGTGCTATTCTTTTTGATGAAAAGAGCAGTGGAAAGCAACTAAAAGCTTAACTCTAAATAAATATAATACACATAAATGCTTTCAGAAAGGAGCTTTCACGAGTTTTGCTTTCACAAAGATCCTATGAACTGTATAAAACATAAACAATACCTCATAATGAAACACTGTTATTTCAAAGTTGACATCACATCTGACTCAAAGCGTGACTTTTTGATTGGGATTAAATTCCGTTTATTTGAAGGTTTTAGTATAACTCCTTAGTTATCTAGAACACAAGATAAACATAACAAACATAACATTTATCTTACAACTAAAAACGCTGATAAGTATAATTTAGATAGTTACGAAATATATTCCTTTCTTAAATTCTTTGTATTATACATTGCAGAGTATTTTGTGTATAGAAAGGTCACTGTTATACATGTTAAGATGATCAGCTCTCCCTTGTTGTTTATATGGGGCTTTGTACAGTGCAGAGAAGGAAAATAATGTAAAAAAAAAATAATCACACCCACATGCCTAAAAATCAGCAGGTCAGGACCCAGACCATTCTGTGATTCTATGACCTATAGATGAGAAACACATTTTGCATTGACTAGCTTTCAGAATCATTCGAGAACATTCGTCTTAGATTGCTGGGAACAGTGCTGGAGTCTTGTGAAAATAATACCTGGCTTCAGGTACCCTGATGGTTAAAAACGTGCAAATCCCTAAACAGCAATCTTTGGTTGGAGCTCAGTCCAGTCAGTAGCTCTGGCTATCTATGTTATTAGAGTCCTGGTTATAGTCATACCTGGATTTACTCTGCAGGTCAGGAGAAGCGTTGTGGTGGGCAAAAATAGCCTTTCATAACCCACGTCTCAAAGAAATGAAAGGATCTTTACATAGTACGGAGCAAAAACTAACACCCCAGGCCCGGGACCGTATTTCTGGATTTGCTCAATGTTTCTTAAACTGTGCTATGGAATCCTAGCATCGTCGACATTACATGACACTGCACCCCAAAATGAATCACTTTCAGGTGTTGAATGATTGGTGGTAAAGATTTCCAAATTACATAACTACCTAAGACCCCCCTTAAGTATCTGGGAACAATTTTAATACTTATATCCCAGGAATCCTCACATCTCACCTGATCTAATTACTCAATTGTTATGTTAATGAAATACAGGTATCTAATGTGTTTACTATAGTATCTGTTGCTAAATTACAAATAAAGTCCTTACAATAAAACAAGAACAATATGAGAAGATGTCAGTGCTTTATATCAATATGTGAAATATTTACTTCCCTATTAGTTTGGACAGACTACAGTACAAATAAAAGTTGTCAAATCCAGGGTTGCTTCAGACAATGGTTCCTCCCAGGAAAGAGCCTAACTGGACCTAAATTTCCTAGTGAATCCTCAGAAGAGAGGAAAAGCTCTAAAATCCATTGTCCAGGTATATTCGAATGACTGGTTATGATTATTTTCTACTTGTTCAATCTGTAATGTAGACAAAGAAGGGCAGAAATTAGTAATCAAGTAAATAGCACATTGCAACTAACTGAATTCATCAATCTCATGCAGCCGAGTCTGTGATTAAGTTCCCCTGTTTTTGAGGGCATCACCAGCCTGGGAGTAAACACTGGCTAGCTTAGCACTTATGCTTGTGGTTCAGATCTAAGGTGATTTTTATCTATGCCCAGATATACTGGTTATTTTTGCTTACAATGAATACTAAAATATGAAGTAAAATAGTTTATACTTTCAGTGTATTAAAAAAAAGAAATAATTCAGATAAGAATGCCTATAGCAACCCATAGGTCTTTACCTCTGTCCTCTTTGCTATACACACTGAAGTATGGAACCAGACAATGAGGGGTTAAATAGTAGTAGCATAGATGCAGCTGGGCCATGTTAGACTAAAAGAACCAGCTGATGGGCATAAAAGAGGATTAGAAAAAGGAAAAGGAAATAGATGAAACGGGATTGAGTGCTGGCAGGGAGAGCCTGGGTTTTTGTTTAGAGGGACTCTTGTTTAGGCTTTTGTAGGGACTTCAGATAATGGAGGGAGTTTGGATTTGTTTGTTGGCTGTTCTCTGTGCTAGATTTTTTTTATTGGTTTTAAATTCCAGAAATCTATAAGAGCTAGAGTTGTGAAGGTGCACTGGCAAATATATACTTAGGTGTGTAAGTGTGAAGATAAATTTTTATAGGTAGGGTTTTGTGGGTTATAGGTGGGAGCAATAGTGAGGTAGTCTGATATGGAAGGATTGTAGTAGTATGGGGCTGATGTGTCTTTTACCAGCAAAATGGCTGGGAAAGAAAATGAAAGATGTTGAAGGTAGGTCTCCAGAGCTGTGCTTGGAGGAGGTTCTAGCTCTTACTCTCTCTTCTGTGTGCTTTCTTATACCACAGAGAACCTGGCAGGGGTTTTAACAGTGTGTAGGTAACCATCTACCTCTTCAGATGCCTATCTGCCCCTGAACTTTCAGGGGGGAAAACTTAGCAGCTGAATTGAAGAATATCTGGGTTACCTTCTCTTCTTCCATGGGAGGGAAGAAGCCTGCTGGGAACACCGAGCCAACTGTTAGTTTAGTTTTGGTTTGGGTTGGAGAGAGACATGGGGAGAAAGTTAATAGTTGCATAAACACATATGCTGTCAGGGTTCTACTCATCCAAACTGTAGCTATAGACATTCTTCCAAGTATTAACTGGTTTGATGAAACCCAGAGCTTTTGAGGTGTATCAGTACTGTCATGTAATGGAGATGCTCTTCCCCTCACTTAATAGAGGTTAGTTCAGGCCCTGCTAGCTGCCCACAAGGGGACTCGTCACAGCTTCTCTGTATGTGTCTCTTCTCAGGTGGGCTTTGCAGCTCATACCAAGCTGGATGCTATCATAGGTATTTTTTAGCTCAGCATCTCTATGCTAGGTTGAGGGTAGCAGAGTGCACTACCTTACCTGAGCAGTAGGTTTCTCTTAACCTAAATCTTGGTTTGTGGCTCTAACTAGACTTGGTGCCTAGAGGGAGCTAGATTTGCAGTGCACCTGGAGGTGGTACAGTTGTGGTACGAGGCTATGGTCTTCTTGCCCATCCTGCTATCCCTCAGCTTTAAAGTAATGCTTTTTTTTCCAAAGACAGCCCTGTACCAGAGTTACCAGTCAAAAAGATTTGCAGGTGGTTCAAAATCCTTAAAAAAGCCCAAAACAAACAAACTCCAGACTGGGTTGAAGTTTTGCTCTTGTCCTTTGTCTCTCATCCCAGAGAGATAGACCACTCTCTCCATTCTCACTGAGGTTAATCTCACCTTCAGACCGGGATTTATAATGCCTTACCTCCTAGAGAGTCTCTGACTATGCCGGAGCAGGTAGATTATACGTGTGCAAAAATACTCCTTGGCAGTGGGGCCAACGGGGAGCACTGGGATGGCTGAACTCCCTCACCCCTACGAGTGGTAGTTGGGAGTGCTCTCTGGCATACCGGCTTCCAGGTAATGCCCAAGGTGAGAAGAAAGGGGTAACTTAGCTGGATCAGGCCCCTGCAAATGGCCAGCAACAGCTCTAACAACATCTTGGCTCACTGGACTTGTGTCTGCTGGAATGGTCCTTGGCATTACTTTACTAGTATAGGTACGACCATGTAAGCGAGGGCACAGACTGCAGAGTCCTCACGCGCTTTGTCTGTATAGCTCTGGCATGCCTGAACCTTGCATAGGCGTGTGACTTGGGGCAAGTAAATTCAGTATAAACGGGGCTGACTTGCTTTAGCCTCTCCCTCGCAGCAGAAATAGAGTCTACCGTTACGTTATGCTTTTTAATTCTGGATTTATGCATGCTGTCTTTGGCAAGGACGCCGAGATTGAAGGGACTGAGACAGACCAAACATCCGCAAGCAGCTACCTACTTGTGGCACGCTAACACGAACAGTTAGAGCTGACTGATGTCCCAGACTCATGTGCGTTGGCTTATTACACAGTTTGTGAGAGTAATGAATGAGCCTGTGCTTTAAATCCATCTGGAGTTTATATCCGTATTCCCTCTTACTCTGATAACTCAGTATTTATTGCAGTCCTAATAGACCTCCTGTTCTGTGGATTCTTCCTGAAAGATCATGAGACTGTAATGGTGCTGGTGGGGGGATGTTCTCCTCCTCTACCTCTCTTACTCTTAGCCCTTCTGTAGCTCACTCTTTGGGACCGCACTTACCGTTTTCCCACAGGACAGCATTTAATTGCTCCTTGACTGACCTTCTGCCTTGTCCCAACAACTTTGCCCCTGAGGTCATTTCACCAATTCATTATTCTCGGTGGAGGAGAAAAAAGTCCTGAGTTTCTCTTCGTTATTGCAGAGTTGATTAAAAGAGTATGATTTAGAGTTGTTTACTGCCACCTTTTAAATATCAGGTAGCAAAGTGTTCCCTGAAAATAATGTCTTGAGAACCCCTCCACAACTCTGTGCTTTGAAACTCAATCTTTTCTATACCAGAAATAGGTTAAGCTTGATTTTTTTTTTTTGATAGAGACCTAAATTTGTGCTGGATCATTCAGCATTTCATCTTCGTCATTGCACCATTTGCTTTAAAAGCAACGGGGTAGTAGAGCCAATTCAAATCTGTGCTCTTTATAGGAAAAATAACAATGCTTTGTGAGACAACGCATTTTTAAAGGTTCAGAAAGCCTGCTAGTCAATCACGCAGATTACTGATGCTTATAATACTCTGCTGAAATCGGGTGAGGCTGGTCCATGCTCTAATAATGTTTATAAATGAGCTAATATGGAAATAAATAAATAGTCCTGAGTATAGAAATTGTTTAGTCATTTCCACATGAGTGCTTCTCCATAAGGCCAGAGTCACCTACCTTCCTTTCTCACACACTCCCCTCCTGTCCACTGGCTTTGGGTTTAGGGAGGCAACTACACTGGCTTGGTGCTGCAGTAGACCATTAACCCTTCATAAGGTACTCGTAAAATAAGCATGGAACATGAGGTACGACCAGAACAAACCACCTGCAGTGTTAATGTATTTTGTGTGCAGTCTGTTTTGTGCAGCGCTAGTGTTCATTTGCCTGGTGGGATGGCATCAGCTCTTTTCTTTGAGGGACTTTTTTTTCTAACTTCGCCCATTTGTGCAGCTTTCCTTTTACAAATACATCACTCATCGGAAGTTTGAAGACAATATTTGTAAAAGGTCTTCAAAATAATGATGAATGACTAGAATGAACATTAAAAAATAAATAAATTCAGTAACTATTCATCAAGATTACAAACTAGAAGTGTATTTCCTCCAGCTAATATGTGGAACACTTCACCCTGGCATAGATAAATCACGAGTCAGCCAAGGGGTTAGTTAGGGCTTCCAGTTTCTGTTAGGTCAGCTTATTAAAGGCTGGCTTTCTGAAGAAGTAAGGATGCAGGGGTTATTTCTTTTTTAAATTATAATAATTGACTCTGGGGATGAATATAGTAGCAGAAAAAGTGTATTTTTCCTTGTATCCCAGTGAAACAGGATCTGAAACTGTTCTTACACAGTATTCTCTCTCTTTTGATGAGGAAAAAAAGAAAGGAAGGAAGATTTCTCTCAAGCGCAGGGCTACTATCTGTAAGAAAAAGCCCTTCCTGTGAACAAGTAAAGGGGATGGAGATTTACGTGAAAATAAACAGTAAAGTAGTGTCTTGTGTTGGACGTACTGACAAGGCTGCGGGCACTGGCTTTAAAATGTTTCATCCTGGGTATCCAGTGTCTCCCAGAAGGACGTGCAGTAGGAGGAAGTGTGAGGTTAAGAATTCAGTGAGATTGGACAGATAGTGGAAAGGCTTGAGTAGACGGTCTGAAATTCATTACGAGAGTGGATCCCGGGGGTCACCACAGACATCCTATAAACACCAGTGAACTTTTCTGCAGTCCAGAGCTGCAGGAGCGAGCGTGGTGAGTCATGAGACGTCTCCTCCTCTGCGCACACGTACCAAGAGGGAGAAAGGGGGAGATAATGATGGGCGCTCTCTGAAGTGGTTAGAAACATAGGTTCCTAATCTATTTTTAAATGTCTTCAAACTGACTAGCAAATATGATCTAACTTTCTAAATGTCGCGAGCATTCTTTAAATCATGCCTCCTTGAAGTCAGGCTCATGAATACCTTTCAAGGTGAATAATCAAAACTCCTCAAATTTCTACCCATTTCTTAGTAACCTAGCAGAAATGCCCATTTATGCACATGTACACTGATATCCTTTTACTGATCGGGGTGAGGGAAAACTCACTAATACAGTGAAATAGAAAACCTGGAGTGAAAGAAGGGACATAAGTTGATGGAGTACAAATCAAAGGGAAAAGATTTTGCATTTCAGTAAATGCTTTGATTACCATGTCCAATCCTTTTCAGAAGGATTTGCGGAGTGACACAGTGAAAAAGGAATTAAGTGCCTTAAGATCTTACAGTGAGGTTACCCAGTACTGTAAGCAGACATCATCTCAAGTAACAGTTTGTGTGCAAATCCTGGATCAAGCATATACGATGCCTTTGATTCTGAACACCTGCCTCAGCTTCCTTTCACGGAGTTTTGGGTGTTTCAACTTCCTCCTGCCATTATTTGTAACGTTTTTCATTTGCATAAGTGTGTTACAAGTTTGCCTCAATGCTGTAGTGGCATAGGAAATATCAATGGAAGAAATGTATACTAAAAATGAAATGACTGCTCTGTAGTCTGTGTTGCAGAAAGCTTCAAATCACCTGAGCTTTAATCTTGAAGGTACTTTGCACAAAAGTAATTTGAATGCAGCGGGATAGGCTTATCTCTGAATATAGTTTAAGATGTTAAGCATGTGCATAAGAGGTTGTAGGACTTGGGTCTTCTATCAGAAAGCTCTTTTGCAGCCACAAATCTGAAAAAGTGTAATGGAAAATCATTTCATATCACATTTGTTCAGGTCTGAATTGCATGCTACTTAGATTGTTCCTCGTGAACGTGTCTACCAATTTGTTGTCGTCTTGTACAGACTTTTCATCTGAAAGTTCATTTTGCAAGTACAAGATGTGGGAGCTAAGATGATATATTGAGGCATATAAGTAATCAGGAAAAAATGCAGTTCAGCCCATGTATTCTTTGGAAATATGTATAAATATTTACAAATTATAGAGTTAAATCCAACTCATTTTGTAAATGAAGGGATATTCTGCTTTTTTTTATGGGAAACATCAAAATCCAGGAAGCATGGGAGAATAAGACATGAAATCTTTTCCAAGGGACATTCATAAACTCTCATAAAATCAAACATCATGCAGACTTCAACCTTTCTCCTATTTTCATTGTGTGCACGCCTACGCATCCCTGCATTTGTGGAAGCAACTTTCATACAAGAACTTTTTTTTTTTTTTTTCATTTACCAATTACTTTGTAAACAACTTAAAGAGATTGGTGAGGGACTGCTCTGTAGAAATGATAGCACATCTGCAGCCCAGGCAGTTAAAGTCAACAATTAATTAATTGTTAAGGGCTCTGTTCATCCAAACGTTTGGCTCTGTATTTACTGTGTGATTCATGGCTTGTGATCCCTGGTTTCCAGAAAACTCAAAGTCTGGTTCTCCATTTCAACCCTTCCTCTGCTCCCCATTTTACCCTTCCCTGCCCATACTCAACTGTAGAGAAGCAAAACCGTGTTCCTTATAGAGTAACGGTGTTTTATGGCAAATAGCCCACTCCTACATCATGCAGACCCACTGAGTGTGTTTGGCAGATACAGGCAATGCTCTGCTGAAGTCTATGAGACAGAGAGCCCTCCTTGCCTGGTGTCAGTAATTCACTGATAGATGAATATTTACAAAACAAACAAGGCACACAGAAGCACATGCAATCATCTTTTGTGTAGCTGGATTTCGGTAGATTAGATTTTAAGCCCTCAGCGTGAAACAGTGGCTGTCGGTTGCATAAAACACATTTTATATCAACCTGTATGAAGCTGTGCAGTGCTGTGGTCAGGGGAGGCTCTGGCAGTCTAAGAGGCACTTTGCATCCCAGTTTGATTCTGAGCCTCCAGATAAGAAATGTCATAGTGATTTGCTCCAGTTGCCTCCTAGGGAAAGATCTACCATTTTCCAGTGTGTATAGGATCAAGAGAGATAATTACGTTTACAGTGAACTAAGTTTATAATAGACATAGATCAAAATCTGTAGTTAGGTAAATTCTTAAGGGAAGCTGTTCCTTAAATAAGGAGTGCCAAAAAATTGCAGCAACAACAACTAAAGATAAAACATTATTTACTCATTAATATTTTTATTATTACTAACTTGCAAAGCTCCCTTGGAGTATAACAGCAGAACATTTTAAGTGTCTAGCAAAATAACAAGTGCCTATCACCGAATAAGTAAAGTCGCCACTGAAGAAACAAAATGTAGAACCATAAACAAGCCTTGAACAAACAAGAAATAATCAATGCATGATGATAAAGGGAATCAAAACATCTGGCATCTCTGCCAGAAAGCTTCTACAGATGTGTTCTGATGTATGATAAGAAGAAATAACATTTCGGAGTCGCAGGCCCTCAGTGAGGTTGCTGCCTTCCACTGAGGTTAAGTCACAGGGAGGTGCAGCCAGCTTTGCTCCCGCTGTTGATCTCAACAGCCCTCCCAGTGAATTGCTCGGATTTTTAAGGGCTATTTCTGGTGTGTGGGGCAGAATCTGATTCAGCTTCACAAATGAAATGACAGGGGGGAAGCTGTGCTATTTGACGCTTCCTTGAGTCACTCCCTTCCCTTCCAGATCCAGGCTGCTTATAAAAGCAGCCCTATAACGGAGCCCAAACTTTGCCTGAGTAATCCAGTTCAGACGTCTGTCAATGATGGGGAGAGACTAATTGTTTTGGTGTATCTTTTTCATCTTGAATTTCTGTCTCTGAAAGGGACAAAGACTCTAGTGAAAAGACTGATTAACACTATTTCGTAGGTAGAAAAGTTCTCACCCTTTCTTCAGATATATTCTCTCAGGCTCAGCTTGCAATTTACAACTAGTTTCCAGATGACAAACTTCAGTAACCTGCATGACAGCCAGCTGCCGTTAATCCAGGCTTTCTACTGGAGGTTTCCATGAGTTAATAACAGTAACTTGGTAAGGCATTACCTAAATTCAGAATTTAATTACTTCAGAATCAGATGGCAGGTTGGTAGATGAAGATTCACTGCGATGATATTTAAAAAAAAAAATCAGAAAAAAAGAAAGACATCTTGTTTGATTCATAAGACATTAATAGACCTGACTGTGGATGCTCTACCTTTTCCGCTGTATCTGCTCAGTTTTGCTTATGGCAGGACACACAAGAAGTCACTTTAAAATAAAAAAAATACCTGGCTGGCTGTTGCAAAGATCATTTGTCAAGAGAAGAATGCTGTGGAGGGAAACTCTGACCTCTAAACCTGCAACAACAACAAAAGCCAGTGTTTTAAAAAGTTATTTTGAAGCCTAAATAAACCTTGACAGAGTCCCCTTAAACTTCTTTTACAGTGATTAATTTCCATCTAGGGAAATATTGACTCTGAGAGAAAATGAAAATATTTCCATCTTCATTCTCTCTAACACTGCATTATAAGATCATTTGACCTACTAGATAGAGTGGAAAATCACTATCAGTCTTGATGTTATTAGATGGATCGGGTTTCACATCTCTCTCCCTCTGTTTTCCTTTGCTTCCCCTGTATCAGCATGTCGTCTTCCTGGCTCCCTCCCCTTCAGTCTGGCTGGAGGAGGCAGAGTCCTTGGTGCTTGCGTTGCCCTTTTTGTGGGATGATGGTGAGGATACAGGGGGCAGTCAGATGCTCGTGGAAGGCCATGAGGAAAACAATCTGCCTTGCCTAATATGTTAAATGAACACTGTTATGGTTACTCACCTTCGTGCTTCGTTACATTCTCTCTCCTTGTAGGGAGGAGTGGTCCATTTCAAGAATCACAGCCATTTGCCCCATCGCCCACACACGCTCCCTGTTTCCCCACAGATCTCCTCTTATGGGCTTGACTAGATGCTCCAAATGCCGTAGGAATCTTCCAGAGGGGTTTTGATCACATGGTACCTATGTATGTATCATAGAATCACAGAATGGTTTGGGTTGAAAGGGACCTTAAAGATCATCTAGGTCCAACCCCTCTGCCATGGGCAGGGACACCTCCCACCAGACCAGGTTGCTCCAAGCCCCATCCAACCTGGCCTTGAACACTTCCAGGGATGGGGCATCCACAACTTCTCTGGGCAACCTGTTCCAGTGTCTGACTGTATGTATACTTCAGCCTTAGAGTTAACAGGAGGGTAAATAAATTATAGTCACCAGCCCCCAGTACTCCTTTTTACCTGCCACCAATACCTTTAGATGTGACAGGTACCCACTGAGTTGCATGGCAAGACTGCCTCCATCCTGCCGAGCTGTGCTCTAAAGTGCCTTTACTGTCCTCTAAAAAGTGAGGGAAGGAGAAGCAGGGTGCACCAGCTGGAGCGAGACAGGGACTCCGACAGAGAAGCAAACTTGAATACAAAAGCTCCATTGTTTATTATATGTCCCACTGAAAGTATTCTTCATGAGGGAACCCACACTAAATTTCCTAGAGTGGCTACAGCCATTGCTCCAAAAATGTTTGCAGCCTGTGTGCATGTCCTATTACTTGTGTGGCTTCAGAGACAGTGGGAGGCAGTGCACCTTCTATAGCAAATATGTGTTTGATCCTTGCAGTTTCCAACAGAATTAGCCAATTCAAACAAGATGAAGAGAAATTAAAAAAAGAAATCTAGCTCAGATCTCTGTGTCAAAAAAGACATAGAGAAAACATCACTCAATCCCATAGAATGTCCACCAAACCTTCCTTGGAAGGAGATGACATGTAAGCTCCTCATAGTTTATTGCTTTAGTAAAGGTGGGTGTAAACTACCGTGTGTCACTGTCCTGAGGATTTGCCTCACCATGCATCCTTCCTGCAGCCAACCTATGAAGGAAAGAATTATTTGGTTTTATATGAATCAGAATAAAAACTGAATTTGAGGATTCATATAAAGGCAGAAGATACTAGAGTTCAATAGATACTAACTGCATAATATATTCACCCCTGCACAGCACAAGCAATTACCATCCAACAGAACCCATACGTAGATAAATACATAGAAAAATAACTATTCTTCTGTTACAGAATCCTTCCACAGGGTGAGATGCTGAGTTCCTTTCACAGCTAGCAACTGAAGCAAGGCTTCCCGATGCTCCCTTCTTCCCAGATTCATGTCATTAAGGCAGGGCACCATTTATGAAATCTTTCCTTTGGAGGATTTTTTGATTAGGCTCCAATGTAACAGTCTGTTCCTAGACACTGTCATTCAATGTATAGGTTTTAAAATTGCATGTTTCTGGCTCCTTTAAAATATTTTCATGTGATTTTCTATAGATTACTTTATAATGGCACATTTACTGTATTTCTGTTTGTCAGGACTTATGATGCGTAGCTAAAGTAACAATCTTCGTTTATTGAAGACTAAAGGAAATGTTGAAAGGTTTACTGTGCAGTTGCCACAGCAGCCATTAGGAGTTTAAAATGTTAACTACACGCTGAAAGGTGAACAGCCAAAGCCTGCATTACTGAGAAGAACTCGGCTTAGGTCCATTGATTGCTGTGCTGGTGTGCCAACTTACAGACCATAGTCCAAAGATGCCAAATCTGTTAAGCTGGATGAAATTAAAAGTTTACACTTTGCTGACATATATAAATATATGTTAAAAACGAGCTCTTTCTTCATTTTATCAGTCTTCAGCCAACAGCTTCTGATTATTTGGCTGTATACTGTGTAAGGATACATACATGAAGAGTTAATGAACTTGACAAGACTGAATAAATATTTGTTTAGAATTGCAAATATGCCCCAAGCCGTCTTTTTAGACCTATTAGCCAGACTAAGCCCGGAGCAGAAATGTTGCGTAGGACCGTACTTCTCATCTCTCAACCCTCCCACTATGCTCACTCCCCTCAGTTTGGGGTTCCCCAAAAGTTGTTTCAGAAGAAGATTCTCTTCTCTTTTGAATTCTTATAGGTTGCAGGTGGCAACTTCCATCATTTCCCTTTGAAGGCAGAGGTAGTCAACCCTCAAAGAAAGCACTGTCGAGGCTAGAATCTGGTCTGACCTCCACAAGCGGCAGTAGGCACAATCCCTCTTCTCCCAGCTGTCACACCACCAGCTTTCAGTGCTTGATATCTTGAACGAATATGACCTTCTAATACCTTTCATGAACCAGACACCAAGAGCCTTTCAGTTGTTATCTTGATTCACTTCAAAGCGTTCCCATTCACATTTACAAGAATAAATAGTTGTTGGTTTTGTTTTTATTTGTTTGTTTGGGTTTTTTTTGTTTTGTTTTTTTGTTTTTCTCAGTGAGTTTTCCCCTTTTCTCCGGAAGGGACCAGAGCCTTCTACAGGAGAATGGGCTAGTGGCCACTGCTCTGCAACGGACCCCCTCTGTGTACCTCAGTTTTGCCCTGACATGGATTATCCATGGGGAGAAATATTTTACCCCAAACCAATTACCACAGAGTCATCTGTTTTCTGGGATAAGTTTTCACCATTTCATATGAAACTGCCTGGCAATATTGCGCCTTAGTGGGGGTTTCAAGCTGAGACAGAGATGAATGAGGGCAGGGTGGTCCTGCCAGACTGTACAGGGAATCTGAAAGGGAAAGAAGGAGTTTCCTTTGCGATAAGAAAATCAGGGCATGCCTACTACAACTTATCACTCTGCCTAGTTAGAGAGGGGAGCAAGGGCTGGTCAAACCAGAAGGAACAATACGTATGAGGAAATACTCGGAGCCGGATGCTGAGCTGGCAGAAACCAGTGTAGGTCCACTGGAGGAAACTGGTTGATTTATATCAGACCTGGATGCAGAATTAGGATGGAGTATTCAGAGCTGAGATTTACTATTGAAAATTGAGAGTTTTGTGGGGGCAGGAGAAGGCGGCCTGCCAAATAATTTACAAAAGAAGATTGGGATAACTTGTGCTCTGAGCAGAGCCAAACTGCACACATGTTCTGCAGTTTCAGATGTGCCAAATTCTGGAGCTCTACATCTCCCATTTGCAAATGTCAAAATGCAGCAAGGATGCTTTTTCTTAATTAGCTACTTACATGTTGAAAGCATTTGACAACTGATTTATCCTCACAATGGCTGATGGGTTCATTATCTTCCCACCTCAAAACCTGATGTTACAGTAAGAAAGTGCATTACCTGATAGGAACACACAGCAAGATGGATGTTCTTGTTTGGCAACAGTATGCTGCTTCTTCTGGGCCCAATGTACCAGACCATTCCTTTAGCGAAGATGTCACACTCATGCACAAGCCCAGCTATGTTCATGAATTGTTAACACAGCCATAGCAGCTGCAGGAAACACCTGACGTGGAAAAGTAAGAGCAGCCGTCTCTCATGCATGTGTATTGCCATTGTATGTTTATTGAAATAATCTTTGTTGGTGGTTTAAAAAGTTAAGCACCTTTTATTGGGAGGAGTAATAAGTATTTTTCACTAGATTGTTAGAAAAGGAGCTCCTATATCTGGAGAAAACTGAAAAGCTCTCAAACACAGAAGCTCTTCTTCAGCAATGCTGAAGATGTATTTCTGAGACAGACACAGCAGTCTCCAAGCTATGTACAGGCTGGGAGTCACTGCCATGTCTTCTGAAAGTTAAAACCCACTGCCTACTTTCCCTCTTCGCTCCGTACCTCTCTTCCAATTTGTTCTTCTCCTGTCTGTACTTGTTCTCCACTACCCATTCTTCACAGCCAGCTGGCCTTCCTTGTCCACCTGTTTCACGCACGTAGAACAGTCACACTGAAAAAAGTGTGATTTCCTTTAAGGTACCTAAACCCAATACTCCAACATTTGCGGTCTACAGAATATTTTCTAGCCAAGACAGAGCACAGTTTCTCTTCCTGCCTCCTTCATAGCCAGCTTGGCTTTCAAAGGGGGACCTTGTTGCATCTTTGATCTGCATCTGTAGAAGCAGCTGAAACTCAGAAGGCACCATTCCTTTTGCCAGCCAGTTTGTCACAAGTCCCTTGCAAGGAATTGTGCAGTCTATGCACTGCGTTTTTTGGAAAACTGCTCTATGTTTTGCTGTATTATTACTGCTATTGGCACTATTACAGGTATTATACAGTGCATCCAAGAGCTCCAAACAGAAATAAGGGCTTTTTTTTTCAGTAGACATTGCACAGATAAAAATTAAAAAGGCTCTTGCAGATGCAAAATGCTGTAACTTCTTCATCTACTTAATAACAAGAGGAATAGCATGAAGCAGTAACAAAGCAAATGGCTTTTTCAAAACTTATAATAATTGCCCTTCTTTTCTGATCACTCCTGTTGGGATATGCAAGCTTTCTGGCATGAATGAGAGTGAAGACGGATTTAATGAAGAAAACCTCAAACTGTTAAAAGAGATGCTGACTACATAGCAGGAAAGATAAGGAGCAATGCAGCCAGCTTCATGCGTCTATGGTGCTTCTAAAGTTGCCTAAAGAGACTGTGTTGATAAAAAATAAAGAAAAGAAAAAAAGAGAAAAAGCTCAATTTTCTCCCATTTCCTCATAATTTAAAATGAAACCTAATAATGATGGAATGGTTGAGGTCCAACCAAACAGTGACAATCATCTTGTGCTACCAAGGGCATAACTCCAGTGTGGAGCTGGGGATGTTCATTGGCAAAACAACAGGTCCTTTCAGGCAGGGCATCAAAAGGCCTGAACGACGAGACAAAGCAAGAGGAGAAAGTGCAGCATTGTAGTGTCTCCTGACCATCACCTCTGCTTAGGAGAAGAGTGTGCAGGCCAAGGGGGAAGGCAAGGGGAGGCTGAGTAGAGAACAGGAGGATGAGTTTCTTCTGCCACAAGTAAGAGTAGTCCAGGTGAAAGCAGAAGCAGCATTCATAGAAGAGGAAGAATAAAAAGCCAGGGGATGCCACACAGGAGGCATAAAGTTAAGAACAGGACAGATTTAAAAAAAGGGAAACTGGGAACCTTGAAGTCAACAGGGCTTAAGCAGAAGACCATTACCCTGACTGTGCTGTCCTTCCCACGGGGGTGAGCCCACAGTCATCAGCGTGTTCTTCTCCTCCGAAGCAGCTCCTCTGGCAAGGCCTTTATTTACTTCTTTCTAAAACCATAAGGAACCTGAACTATGTCATTTCTACTTTCTAATTTAACCACACTAAGTTCACAGAAAGCATTTTGTACGAGGGACATGACCTGGCTTGTTAGCACCACATGTTGTAAGATATAGAAAAGGATCTTTCATACTTCAGAAGTCTTGTTTCTCAATTGCCGGTCTCTTACTTTTTAACTTCTTTGCCGTTTTGAATGGATTTCAAAACAAATCAACAGACACATAGAGTCTTTGGTTATTTTTGGCCAGAGTTGGATAAATGAATAGTCCAGAAAGTTTCTGACATTGTGCCAAATGTCTATGTGCCTAAAGTTTAAGAGTCATGTTTTCCAGGAAACCTTGAAGTTTGCCGAGATTTATGCTTTTGATATTGTCATCCATTACTGTATTCAAAGGAGTTGTCTGCATAAAGGTTGATAGAGGGCAGTCAAACCTTTTGCACTGAACAAATTATATCATTAGGTGTCTGCCTGTGGGTCAACTTGTTCTCAAGCCCCAAAAACTAAACACAGCTGAGATCTAAATCCCCTGACAAATGAAGGCTGTGAGCAAGGATCATGAATAACATATGGCAAATGGAATTTCCAAACACCGCGCTGCCATACAATATACACCTGATAAATGGTTGTCTACAGTGATGCTGTTGAAAAAGGCACTTGATGCAAGCCTCATGCATGGCAGAGAAACGTTAACAGAATTTTGCAAGACATTTCAAAGCTGGCAAGGCGTTTATCCAAATGTGTTGTCTGGTTCTTCCTTCCCCAAGTAAGGACAGGATCCTTGGGTTTTTTGTACATGAGAACAAAGAGAGGCAATAATTTGACTTGTCGTGCCAGTAGCCTGTGGGGCAAGAAGTGTTCAAATAAGAACAAAAGACAGAATTATGGTGGGGACAAGAAAGAGAAGGAGAAGATGAAGAAAAGGACAGCAAAATATTACTCAAGATTAAATTTTAGGAGCATTTGTTGCCACAAAAGTTTAAAGATTACATAGAATTGTCATAGAGAAACAGCAAAAAATGTTGCCCAGTTAAATAAAAATGTGAACACAACAACCGCTTTCCCTGGTCATCTAAAATGCAGACAACTCTGGGGCAATCTGGAAGATGGACAGCACACAAAACAACAGGTTTTGGCAAAAAAATATGTGGGATGCTGCATCTAGCCCCATCCAGGCAGCATCACAGCCCCAAAATCAAAACGTGCCACAAGGAATTTAGCCAGAACCGTAGAGAAATGCTCAGAAAGTGACGAGGAAGTTTTTTGACCAGAGGCAGGTTTATATCTTTGTTAAAAAGGATAGTATGCTATTTGTTGTTGGTGGTGGTTTTTTTTTGGTTGGTTGGTTTTTTGTTTGTTTGTTTTTGTTTTGTTTTTGTTTTTGTTTTTGTTTTGTTTTTGTTTTTGTTTTTGTTGGTTTTGTTTTTGTTTTTGTTTTGTTTTTGTTTTGTTTTTGTTTTTGTTTTTGTTTTTGTTTTTTGTTTTTGTTTTTGTTTTTGTTTTTGTTTTTGTTTTTGTTTTTGTTTTTGTTTTTGTTTTGTTGTTTTGTTTTGTTTTGGTAATGTTTCCTGGAATTGTTAGTAACCTTGGTGTCCTTCACAAATTTATCTCTGACCAGTAAATGAGAACTCCTCCTCAGCATAACCTGTTAAGCTATCTCCAGCCTAACAATGCCTATGTGCACTAATATATGTGTTTGTTACTGCTGGTTAGCCTCTTGAGGTGCTACTTACCCTTAATGAGGTCTAGACAAATAAAAGTAATAATAATAATCATATAAATTATGCAAATGGATTATTTTCAGAAAAGGTGTCCAAAAGAATTAATAATTTTTCAGTAAATTAAAGTAATTTTTTTTAGCTAAGAAAAGAAATTGCAGGATAATTGGGATGTTCCCTTTTCAAAATTCTGTGTTCTCAGTGCTTTCTTTGGAAAGTTTCAGTTTAAATATAAACTGAATATAATAACTAGAAAGTGATTAAATAGTGCCAGGGCATGAAAGTAGCCAGTACACCTATTGAAATTATTTTTTCAGATGGAAATAATTTTCAATTTTGCACTACAGTGATAAAAGTGGAAATAAGAATTCCTTTTGTAGTGACTCCAAATTATCATTCTTTTTCTGAATGTATCAACGCCCCCTGAAGAAAGTCTCTCACTTTTTTAATAGAACAGGAAAATAGATGGATTTACTTCTAAACTTCATACAGTTTATTTCATAACCCCGTGAACAGTTGCATAAGCAGAAATGAGAAAGTGGCACAAGGCAGAAGTGGTGTGGAAGGGGAAGAGAATAGCTTTTCCTCAAGTGCAAATTGCCACCAAGAATGCAGGAAAAGGAACCACAGGTCACTTACACCAACTAGAACTGGCCACTTAACTAAGGTTAATGGGTTAAAACAGCGGTCGTATAGCAAGAATCACCATCGCTGTGAGACCAAAGTTACAAGCACGCCTGGCTGTTAGGTGTCAAGTTCAACTCGCACAGATTGCTCAGTGTGGTCTGAGAGCCGAATTTTTAGATGTTCGTCCACGCACAGAATAATGCACATGTCACTCAGGGTCTGTGCTTGCTCAGACAACACCTCCATTAAGGCTTCAGAAGAGAGATTTTCCTGCCTAGAGGTCATGTGGAGTCTGTAGTCAGACTGGTGTGTAGTCCGGGGCATGGCTAAGCCCATTCAAAAAAGGCAGTGTGTTAAGAAGGTAACAGTTTAAGATTCACTAATTGCATGAACCTAAGTCTGATAATTGTTCTTATCGCTGCTACTAACTTTTACAGTTTGAACTAAAATTCATGGATGTGCAAGTCGGAGTTGTTTGGGGAAATCCTCAGTCTGCGTTACGTAGGAAGTCAGATTAGATGATTGTAACACTTCCTTCATGACAGAAAAATTCATGACACTATTAGATGTTTTGTTAAATTGGGGTCTAAGTGATAAGCGAAATTAATAGATTTCTGTATTTCTCTGGGTGGTCCATCCATAATGTGGGAATTATTTGTTTTTCTGTGCTCTGATCTGCTTGTACATGCAATATATATGTGTGCGCATGGACCTAATGCTGATAAATAAATAACCGTATTCTCAGGCTGATTGCTTAAAAGCTCCGTAGAAGATCGAGGGCATATGCTTTATATACTCATTTTGTGCATAAAAGTAATTCTTAATCAAATTAGCCATTCTAGAGAAAAAACAGCCCCTTGCATTTCACTGGGGCCGTTCGCATGGGTAAACTTTTGCAAAATTGGTCTCTAAATGTTGCTTAGAGTTGCTGAAGTGCTGAACATGTCTTCTGTGCAGGTTTCTTTTTAGCTTGTGCCTGGCTCTATACCATCACGTTTTCTTCGCAGGAAACATCTATGCTAAACATCACTGTCAATTCCAAGACAAGAGACACATTCAAAAGCACATGGAAGCTTTTTTTGTTACCATAAGTTGCCCGCAGAGGGTCCATTCATTCTGTTTGCTTGTTCCACTGTGTAATAGCTCAACTCAAGTATCAACAAGATAAGCTTTTAAAAGCAGAATATTCCCAGCTGTTGCGGTCAGGCGGCAGCAGCAGGTTCCTATCTGAGGACAGCAGAAAAATCCAATGCACTCGCAGCGATGGCAGTGTCGAGGGGAAGCATGTGTTCTCTGTACACAGTAGCGAAGGGTCCAATAGACAGCAATTAGCACCAGCAGAATGAAGATGAACGGTCATATACATAACCTTAATAAAAATGTCACAGAAGAGAAATCTCACACCATATGGATCCATGCTGAACTTTTTTTTTTCCTTTTTTTTTTTTTTTAAGGAGCAAGACCACTCCATTTCTGTATAGTCTTTTGCATTAAATTCTCTCCCTAGTTTTTGTGCAGCTTTCTTCTTCCATAAGCAATATAGGGCTGCTGTTTCATGCGATAACAAAGGAAAATTACATTTTCATTTCTGTATTTTTATATACCCACTCAGTCTAAGACTTCCATCAAAAGTATCTTCCACCCAGCCTCAGCAACCTGAGTACATTACCTGAATGTCATTAGATCCCATTTCCATTCACTTTTGAAAACAGCTCCACTACACTTTGCAAGATTTTATTCCTGCCAAATTAATGTAGCATGAAAGTGGGTATTGCTTGTTCTTAGGTCTGCTACTAGTGTTTTGACGTGGCAAAGAATATAGATTTCATCATTATAAACATAATTGTTACAAATAATAGTTTTTAAATGATTTTGATGGAAAGGGTTTGAAGCAAGAAGCTCCTTTAATGTCGTCTTGGTGTTGTCATTTCCATTTTTGCACCTCGAGATAAAATCCAAAGATCAGGAGGAAAAATGATAAAGGGACGCTACAGCAGGAAGAAAATCTTTCCCTGAAAGGGTCATATTACAATTTTGTTATTATTCTTTTCAAGTTGCTTCTTTGTCTTTCACTAATCAAAAGAGGATATTATCGGTGCTGTACAAGCTCCATTTGAGGTCTGAAAACGTTTTGATTCTTTCTGCCTTTTCTCTACTGCCAGTAATAAGACTCCTGCCCTTAGAATGTAGCTGTGAATTTTGTTGATTACATTAACAGAAGATAGGGCTAGAAGGGACCTCATGAGGTCTTCTAACCACCCCCTTGCCAGCACACAGGATCATTCATAGCTGGAGATTTTTGTCTGAAGGCCTTCAGTGAACAAGATTCCACCATCTCCATTCTTTTTCACCAGGCAAAAAAGCTGCCTGCTGTCCTATTTCTATAACTAGAAAGTTCATAAAAGGGAGGCTCATCTCTTTTTGTCATATGCACATGGAGAACAGATTAAGCCTTTCCTCTTTGTGATAGTCCCCTGCATACTTGCAGACTGTTGCCATGTCTCCCTCTGTCTTCTCTAGATTAAACGAAATCCCTTTATGCCATTTCCACATCTTCTGCGTCCATTGTGATGTCTTCTAGACTTCAGATTATTCTACTTGTTCACCTCTGGACTCTCTATTCACTTGATTTGTAGCCTTCTTGAAGTATGTTAGCTGGAATTGGACACAGTATTACAGCTGAGACTGTATCAAAACTGAGGTAGGATAGGGGGATTATTTTACATGTCTTGCAGACTACATTTCTGCAGACACATCACATCTTTTTGCCATAGATAACAACCAATTTTCTGTCTCCCGGCTCGATTGGTTCTCCAAGGAAAAGCTTGACATGCCAATGAAATGACAGGCCGTGACTTGAAAACACGCAGAGATGTTGTGGAAAACACAACCATTTTAAACAGGATTCAGACCTTCCAACATTTAAGTTATATGAACTATTTTACCAATGGGAGCATTCCCATTGAAGTCAACGATCATGCTCACGTGTACAAAATTTGGTTGCATACCTCATGGTTGAAGGATTGGGGTCAAGCTATTTCAGAGAAAACACAATGAAAAAACCCAAGTGGTAGTCTGGAATTCTCCTGCCTCTTGCACCACCTCTTTCCTGTCAATCTGGTGTAGTATTTCTAAGGACAAGGACATGAGCAGACAGGGAGGCCCCGATCCAGTCCCTGGAAGATTTCTTGCAGGAAAGCAAATCTAGCAAATCTTTATTTAGAGAATGAAAACATTATTATCTCAAGGAACGAAGCAGAGCACAGAAACACCCACAGCAACACAAGTGTGGACAAACACTAGTATGAAATCTCATCTTCTCCCCGGTCCCCCTAGTTGAGCTTTAGTGATGACAGCAATCCACTTACAGCACGCACTAAGCCGTGACTATCTTCTTTTAACTGTGCTCACTTGTAGTCATGCTGACATATACCTCTCTAAACAGAAGGGAAACGGACGCATGCTTGCAAAAATTGCCTTTGACAATTTTAAATGGAGTGAATAATGAATCAGTTCAGGCTCAAAAGCTGTAGAAGTTTCTCTCCCGTCCTCAGCCCCTTACTGCACACTCCCTCTGTGATCTGAACATTAACTCCGAGGGACTATTGACTTAACATGATTCAGGGGTGGCTGGTTTGCATCAATATTTCTAAAATCCCTCTTATTATCTTGCGTATGTCAAAGTTTGATAAGAAGGAAGAAGGATGAAGCTATTTATAATTCAGAATGACTGTTACCAAAAGGTATTTAAAACCAAATCACAGTAAGTTAGTGTTTACTTTTAAATCAGCTTAAACAAAAGACACAGTTTGAAAACAATTAGTAAATCTAACAAAATTAACTTTGACCTTACAATCTTATAAATGCCAACACAGCTTTTCTTCCCGTGTCAGTATGCTTGTGTGTCTTTGTATGCATTTTCAGCAGTGCAGTAATTTCACAGCAAAGAGCCATACCGAGATTTAACTCTCAGGCAAGAATTATGCTTCACTGCTCAGGAGCTCCCCTTGGGGGGATGTGCTATTTCATTGCTCTGTTATGCTGGAAATCCATCTGTACAGACAAGACAGATTAGTGTTTCATTATTCTCATTATTTCTGGTAAGCGGACATCATCTCCCAGGCCAGCCTTTCGGTCATCCTCACTCCTCAGCTCACAGAGGAGGGTCTTTTTAGGTTTCCCTCTAATTTTGCTCAGTCTTCCTCAAAAAAAACCCCAAATAGGTGAAAATATAAACTCTCTACCTTCCACCCAGCCTGGGGAAGGAGATTGTAATGCTTCAGTAAACACACAAAAGATGTGTCTCCCTTTCCCCCTGAAATTACCAGTCCAGCCATCGGCACCTCCTTGCCAGCTGGTGCCTGTGCTCTCTTCTTGTCTGGACCAACCACAGCCTCCTTGGTGAAAGCAGTTTGCATGCCCTCCCTCCAGAAAGAGACGGTCCTTTCTGTGGTCTGAGCAGACCCAGCAGCCCGGTCTCCATCTCGGCTGAGCCAGCTCTGAGCAGCAGGTGATACCAGGGCCTCCCTCAGGTCCCTTCCTTCCTAAGTGATCCTGTAGCATCTCCTTAGCAGCCCCTGCACCCAGCTGCCATTAGGTTGGGGGAGCTGAGGGAACAGCTGGAAGGTCTCTTTTGGGCATCATGATCTGGGGATCCTCCTGGCCATCTGACTGATTGGCCTTGTCCTGAGCAGGCACATGCTGCTGCGCTGATCTCTGTTGGGATATTCTCTTTCTGACCCAGTGCTTCAGTCATTCCTGCCACCTAGGCTTCAGTTCTTACCACTGCCTTAAGTGATAGAGGCTGGAAACTTATTGTTCAGCTTTGGCTTGCTCGGGTGAAGATCTGTAAAGATGGTCCCCAGAGTTATCTGGTCCATCATAGTTTTCTCTCATTGAGTTATTTCCTTGTCCAGTCACCAGTCAGCAAAATTGGATATCTTGCTGGCATTTCAGGGGTCTCAGTTATTTGAGGTCTGTTGACTACTGGATGACATATGGTTTTGCTTTCTGCACTTCTGTGCAGCTCTTGGTGTGTTACTGGGTCAGTTCTAAATTCAAGGACTGGGTCCATGCCCTGACAGTTTGTTTCCCAGTTGGGATGGCAAGGCCTGGGCAGGATCAGCCCTGTCCTTGTAGTCTCCCATTTGCATGCCAGTTTTCCACAGGAACATGGGGTGACAAGCCAGAGGGGCACCAAAGTGAAGTCCCCAGTGGAGGAGCTGGAGCCCAGATCCCTGGCCCTGCAGTGGCACATCCCAGCACACGGGGCTCAACAAAACCCAAAAGCTATAGATGAAGTATCTAGGTTTGCTCTTCTTGCTGCTGAAGACAGCTGTTGCTGCTGAGCTTCTGCCACAGATACACAACTTCCTCCATTTTGCCTTCTTATCATGATCCTTTCTTGCAAGCTCCCAGCCAGACTCAGTCAATCGTTTTTTCCCCAGGTTGTTAGAAATTTCTAGATGCTTAATGGAGCATCGTATCCCCCTGATGCTCTTTCAGCTAGAACTAAAAGATGTGACATGTTCCCTCAGTAGTTTTTTTACAGAGGTAACACAGACTTAAATTCACTTTTCATTATGCAGAGGAACCCCCCCCACACCTTCCTAGACTCTTAACATATATTCCCTCTTTCCACACTGAAGGATACCAGGCATCTGCCAGCTGAGCTGTTTGCCATTTGCTCCCAGCCATCTTTTTCAGCCTGCTCATAACACTTTGAAGTGTATTCCTTGATCATCACCCCTCCCTGGACATGCTGGTGAGACTACAGTAGGTGTCTGGACCGAGTTTGTCCATTGCTGGCAAGTGAAAGTTAAACAAGCCAAGTCCATTGGTCTGAGAATTTACTTTTTGAATATGGCATGTAATTCATGCAATCCATGAGAACAAATTGCCAACTTTGATTTCTAATTGCTTTAAAACCTGCCCTTTTATAAACGTTGCTTTAGTCCTGCTGGAAATTTTATTCCTGATCTCTTTAGATAGAAAATGGGCTTTTGTGTAGTTTTTAGAAAAATCCAATGTGCAGACTGTTTTTGAAGTTTATTAATCAATTTAAAGATTAACCTATTAATTTAAAATGAATTATACTTTGCTTTCAGTCCAAAACTACATTTATCCATGTAGTGACGGTCACTTATTAATGATTTTGTTGAAAAGTACTATCCCTCTTGGCTCTATTTATTTTCAGAAGACAGTTCCAGAATATGGGCTTTCATTAAAAAAAAAAAAAAAAAAAAAGTCACATTGTATGGCACTAAAAACGATTTTGAGAACCTGAACCAAAGTATAATGGCTTGCCTTCCATAGCCTGGAGACAGCATAAAACTATAGCCATGCTGTGTGAACCACTTCATTCATCTCTGCCTTCGTTTTGACTTGCTCATTTGTTATTTATTTACACGCTATAGGCCAGAGTCTCTCCTGTGCCAGAGCTCCACTCAGTGCAGTTTGGAGATGGGTCATAAGGAAGTCATTACAGCTCTCCCCGGTTTTGTGAGCGCTCCTGGCCTCCACACGATTTCTCCTGGTTGCCAGGCAGTCCTACGTTAGACCTTAAGTGAGGCTCTTAATGGTGTATTAACTTCAATGTGACTTAAGGATATGCCAAAACTGTGGCACGTGCTGCTTTTCTTGGCATATACAATTGTTAATAAAAGTGGCCTGATCCCGACATCTAAGTTTTCTGAGCCTTCACAGTGCTTGATATAGTAAAATTTAGGCAATTTTTGATTAAGATACTTAATCCAAATACAGATTCAGAATTATATGCAGCCATCTGTGATGGAAAATAATTCACAACTCTGTTTGTTCAATGCTTGGCATGACTGAGCTGGAGGCTTTCAGGAACTTCTGTAATATAAATATCACTTGTAAAGAAACGGCATTGGATGATCCTTCCTAAGATAAAAGGTTAAAAGTTATGGCAGGGCAGATACCACTGCTGGAAACCCTTGTTGTCTCCCTCTCACTTGGCAGTGAGCACAACTCCCCAGGCTTTTCCCATGCAAGTGCAGGATGTTAGAAGAAGAGCCTGGAAAGCGGCCGCTGCCTCCTGAGCTCATCCCACCCACTTCAGGCACTCCAGAGAGGTGTCTGGTCACCATGGGCTCCTTCTGTAGTTGGAGGAGAAACATATCTCCAGACGATGACTCTGGCCGCTTGAGGTCATCACCTACTTTAAAGGGAGCTGGAAACAACTTGGATCCTAACATGCGGGTTGCTGTGAAGTGTCTAAGGTTAAGTGAATGGGCTTTTTAACGGTTTATCTCCACGTCTGAATACACTGAATACCCTTATGGAAAGATAATGATGAATTTCCCCTTGTGACTTCCTTTGTGAATTAACTTACATGTTTATTGTCTTGATTGCTTATGTCGCACAGATATTAAATTATTCTTGCAACACTCCTGTTTAGTGACAGGAGCTAATGGACAGATAGGGAACTGAGGTCCCAATGGATGAAACTCATGATTTTCCACTCATCTTCAGGGCCTAGTGCAAAATATCCAAGTCCTAATTTTTCTGACTTTTTTTTAATTTTTGCTGTCACAGGCTAGGGCAGAAGCCACACGCTACCACCACATGTGTGTGAAGCTGTACTTCAGGGGTACTGTCCCTCAGTCCAACGTAGCTCAAACAAGCCAAGGGACTGAAAAGTTAATGGTTAATGGGGTCGTTGACCTGCATAAAAACAGACACACATGCATGCATATATGCACATGTACATAGTGCTCACCCACCACTCTTCATTCACTCAGAAAACCTTGCTGAAACACTACCATGTATTTAGCAACCTGTTACAAGGTACAAGCACAGGGGAACCTAGCTGAAGTTTCATGGACCACCTCACTTCTAGCATTTTCTACTTTCTGACTGCTTGATATGGTAACAATTTTACAAGTCTTTTTATAAAGTTCAAGTAGGGAGGAATTCCTACTTCATATTGCAAAACCTCTGAAATACCACACTGAGACCAATATAGCTTGACGTGCGTCTGCTTTTTGGAGACTACTTTCACTGTGTGTGCTTAAGCTATTTGTATTAACAGAGGAACAGACAGAGCTTGTTGCTTTTTATTTTCTTTGTGGAGCGCTGTTAGCAGAGGGTGAGAGAAGTGCCTTGCCAGTGGGTTTCAGAAATATTTATCTAAGGCAGAAGGATAGTAAACCTTAGTTCGTTTGGGTTCCACCCCAGCCACTGAAGTCCTCTCCTCCTGTCTGCCGCTTCCCTCCTGCTAGGCACTCTCCTTTCTCCTGGGTATGCTCGCCTGCTCCTTTCAGTTTTACTCTGCACATCTGCCCGGTCCAGATCTCTCAGGCCTTCCTTTCTCTTCCCAGTTTCTTTGCTTAAATAGTCCTCACGCACTATGTCAGCCCCTTGCTCCCTGCACCTCCCCAACCAATTTTCGGTCCACTGAGTCTCAGGCTACCTTTCCAAGATCCTTGTCCAGTCTTCCTGCGGCAGGGAGGGCCCGAGACACTGAGTGTCCACCTGCAGCTCAGATCACACCAGGCATGGAGCAGCATTGCTGGGCAAGCTCCTGGTATTACTGGGCAAGGTGCATGGGTCAGCTCTTCTGTATGTGACAATTTTGCTGTGAAGAGGTCAAGAATACTTAGAAGAATGGATTTCTGAGAAAATGTGACCTGCTAAAATCAAAGTCTCTCTTCAGTAATAGAGTCTGGTTAGATTTGAGTCGAAACAGAAAACGGTACACACCTACCTGGTCAGCACAAAGGACCTCTTCCCTACCAAGTCTGAAGTGACTTCTGGAAAGCATGGGGGCATTTGAAAAGAGGTTGCCAACACTAAAAAAAAAGATAGAAAGAATGAAACAATTTATTCCCCCCCCCCAGTACCTGGCTCAGAAATGGCTGAAGTATTTTGCTCCATTAAACAAGTAAAGATCAGCTTGAGGCATGGAAAATAACAGTACAGCCAGTTAAAGTCTCACAAAGCTATGAGCAGCCAGAGACAGAGTTAGAGATCCCAGGAACTTTCACAGGAGATGCACAGCTTCACCTCTGATGACAGTAATGCTTCCCTTAAGACCAGCAAACATGTGGGCTGTCCCCACAGGGGACAGCAACTTCCAGGTGTCTCAGTGTAGGTATTTGCTTGCTGCTATGTAGTGATGAGTGGCACGGTCTCGGTATGTGCCAGCCCACAGCTGTTGAGGATCAATGAGGACACTCCACAAAGAGATGGGACACAGATTGCTTCTCCTCTTCTCCAGGCTTCCTTCCCCAGAAGACCTGAGGAAACGTTATTAACAGAAAAATTCAAAGAGAAGGAACTGCACAGTCTTTGTCTGGCTCAGACAGACACTGATGTCCAAGAGAATCTAAGCATCCTCACTGCTTTAGGGTTGCTGAATCACAAGTCCAGTAGGAAAAGTGCATCTCATCCTGGGACAAAACTGGGAACCATGTCAGAGGCAATGTCCCTAAGCTATTTTGCAACTTCGCATTAGATCAGTAATGCAGAACTTGTGTTTGGGTGCTTCCACCTTATTTTAGCCATCTCACCTGGATGCCTATTTCTATAGCCAAAGAGGAGAAGTGGGCTCGTCCAGATGGCCATTCAGCCCAACTCAGGCAAGCAAACAAGCTAATCCCTCAGCCCAGCACAGGCAGTCCTACCTTATGTCCCCACAGAGACCTGAGACAGGTATGTTTCTTTTTGTGGTGATACTTCTCTTAGCCACTTCAGTAAAAAGAACCAAATGCAAAACTGTTTCTCAGGCTTACTATTCCCGAAGCATTTGTACCTAGCAGAGCTCCTGCCATAGAAGTTATGCCCCTCTCCACCAGCACTGCGCCACTGTCCATACCAGTCCTGCCTGGCTGGGTGATCCTGCAGGTATCATTAATATTATTGAAGAACTGGTTCCTAAGGTGGGAGAGAAACACGTTTGTTGCCTAGGGTGGCTCCTAGATTGTAAATCATACAGCAACCCCACGTAAATGCCTTCTGGAGCTTTTAATGAACTGTGTCCCATAGGTGAAAGCCAACAGCAATATTAGAAATGGTGTTTATTTTATAGCCTAGAAACTGCATTTTAAATGCTAGTATAGGTTTATATGACACTTCTATTAAAAATAAAATAGACCCATTACAAAGAAAGCCCTTTACATCTGCTTTTATCTGTGTCTAAATGGCATGCCCAGCTCTGCAATCCCTCAAATGAGACATTTTTAGAACTTTATTTATGTTACAGCCATAACAAACTAGCAACTAGAAAACTATAATGGGCACAAACGGCTAATAAAAATGAGATTGTTGAAAAATACTTCTTAATAGCAATTTACAAAGGATCCTGATAAAACAGAACTGAGGCTCCGTTTCCCTGGAAGTTTGCCACCACTATAATCACAGCGATTTGGCAACAGGTACTCCCCCTCTTCCATCTTCTGTGACCATTTTCCTCTGAGCGTGCTGAAAGCCAAGTACCCTGAGGTTATTCCCCTGCCCTGCCATTAGTCAGTTGGTGCCTACTGACCTGGAGACACCCGTAGGGACTCCTCTTTTCTCCCCTCCCACTGTGCCCCGGGTGACCTGAAGGAGGAACCTTCTCAAGGGCTTTGTCATTTGCTTAGTGAGGAGCAGGTCAGCAAGGCAGGAACTGTCCCAGATGTGCAAAGGGTGCCTCGTTTCCTACTGAAACCTGCATCCCTTCTCTGAGGAACTGATCTGTTTACACAAGCCGGCTAAGATGAGCAGGTCAAACTTTCTGTTTATAGACTGAAAACTATTTTGCCCTAAGCTCAGTAACAGCTCCCCAGGAGAAAGATTAGAAGTTGAACTCATTTCTTCTGCAGGGCAAGTTTTGTGGGATTTTGACAGTGTCCATGTGGCCGCTTGTGTGACGTCAGGGGGAAACCTCCTACCACCAGAGGAAAAGAGGCCTTCTGCCAGACATGCACTTGTCTGCAGCAGACCTACCCGCTATCCAAAGGAGGCAAGGGCAAGGCAGCATGTTCAAGTAAAGGTCAAAGTCCTTGGTCTGATCTAATTGCAGGTAGTGATGAATATCCTTGAATATAATTTGATGTCTTAACTAGTTCAGCATTATATCTACCTAAGGAGGAATAGTTCCTGCTAATGAGTTTTTAGAACCCATGGAAAACAACCAAGTTTTAGAAAAAAATCAAAAGTTTTTAGTAAAGAAACAGCGGGGGCTGAAAACACTGTACAGTGCATTGGACAGAAGATGGTGATATTGAGTGGAAAAAAATTGCATTATAGTGTCACTTAAGACATGCACTGGAAGTTGGGTGTTCATGACACTACTTTAGGCTTATAGGGTGAGAGACAATCCAAGCTGCATGCAAAGTAAGATTTCAAACAATGTGGGAAACCACTTACCCAGCCTCCCCAAGGAGGCTGCCAGAAGCACTAGAAATAGCCCCCACGTGCCAGGAATCTCAACCCATCTCCCTCCTGACCAGACTCACAGCTTTCTGCAGTCTTATGCCCAAACTCATCCATCATGCTTGCTCCTAGTTTGCTTTGCAATGAAGGCTACACATTATGTCCTTACAAATCATTTTTTTACCCCAAATAAATTCAGCGGTATAGCCTGAACTATCTGAGACTGGCGTTACGTGCGAAATAGAGCATACAGAGGTAGAAAAAGAGCTTTGATGACACAGGTACAGGTAGATGTGCAGGTACACATACAGATTCAGGTATATATGCAAGTGATAGCTATTGGGTGCACTGTGAGGCTGTTCCAGTGCTGGGATTTGCAAAAGCTCAGTTCATTGCAGCTTTGTGGCTGTCAGCATAAGGAGTTAGCCTTCAGATAGACCACGGTTGGCTTTTGCACTGAAAATGAAAAATTTGGCCAGAGACTAAACAAAAGGGAAAGAAAATAATCTGTTAAACTCCAAACAAAATTATGGCAGCAAAGGTGGCAGGAACTGCAAAGGCAGCATCTGTTTAGAGCTGGGCTAATCACAGCGTGCAGATTAGCCTGGCCCGTGCGTAGCAGTGCTTCCACTGTAAATGCAGACAAACGTTTCTTCTTTTCTTGTTTTCATTCTGAGAGAACCAAGGAAAATAACACAAGTATTTCTCCTGAAAAATTTTAGCTAACACGAACATTAGTATAGTTTCACAGCCCGTTAACTAATCCAATAACATGGGACCCTAGTTTATTTGAACTGATCCTAAGGGAATTTGCAAAACAGAAAGAGTAAGCAAAATTTGGGTTGCTTTATTCTCAGGGGTAGTCAATAAGAATACTTGTGTAAGCAAGACGAGTAAGACCTGACCCAAAGAAAATACATTTGGCAAATTCATGTAAACCGGAAACTCAGTAGCAGCTATTGAGAAATCATAGTCATATTTTCAAGTTGTCCTGCTGAGGATTGCTGTTAACCACATCTCCCCTCCCTTTTCTCTCTCCCCCTTCTCCCAGACTTTTGTCCCAAGTACTTAATTGTGAGTAAAATATTTGTACTGGGAAGACATCAAAGGCACTGATTTCAGAAATTCAATTTTATATAATGCAAGACCCCTGAACTTTAGAGAAAGTTCATTTCATCAGCTATCACTAATCATCTGTGAGTCTGGTGCTCTACCAACTAAAACATAGTATTATGAATAATGGATTTTCCCTACATCTGAAGTGTAAGAATAATTACAAATATCGATACAAGCAATGATAATGTTTTGCGTGATTCTATTTTCTGATTTGGCAATGAACTGCGGAAATAAACTGGTACTTTTGCTTTAAAAATTGGTTAGCCTGTAAAGCCAAAAAGTGTAAAACAAGTACTTGGTGAGGGTTTTTTTCTGCACATCTGTTGTAGCTGTTATTTCTTTGAATCTTCCTCCTCCACTGCACTTCATCTCCGATGTTTCACTCAAAATATGGCATTAAAAAGTGCTGAGCACCCACTAGCAGAGAAGAAAGTCCCTCCACTCCTACCTCTCTGGGACCGAGAATGTTAACACTTTAGGAAATGAGCCTTTAGTGTGATGACAACATTTTCACTTTGACCTGAAGCAGTGTGATTAGAAGATGGGAGGTTCACCCTGAGCTGGGATCTGTTGCATTCCTGCTGCTTCCAGCGATGCAGAACAGCCACTCGGTGACAGGGAAAGGAGATGCACTTGGAAATATCCATCCCTGTCAGAGGAGAGCTTTCCTTCGCCTTTTGCAGCAGAAAAAACAGAGAGATAGTATCACTTTTTTTGCAAACGCCATCCACACATACAGAGCATGATCCTTCACTGGCTGATAAAATTGCATTTAGGACTAGAGTAGCCAGGGCCAACATCTCTCGAAATAGATAGAATGGGGACGATCAAAAGCAATTTAAAATTAATAGGGCTGTATACTTTATTTAGTGAAAGGACAGCTATACAAGACTTCCGAAAAAGGAAGAGTTGGGATTTAAAATACAACTTTGATCAGATGCTGGGGTTATATTTTCTATGTGTAAAAAGTAATAACTTTCTTGGATAACAGAAATAAGAAAAATCAGTAGAGCAAGAAGAAAAATGAGTCAATACTGCATAAAGGAGTTCTCATCTGTGACAAGCTGGTTTCCAAAAAACCAAATGGCGGCTGCTACCGGAGGTGTAAAGACATAATCCACAGTAAAACCAAAGGAAGACTTTTATATCTCCGGGAGATAACCCACGCACAGCAGAAATGAATGGCAAAATTAGGTACTTGCCATTCTGTGAGCTGATGGTAAACCTGCCTCTGCAAGAACTGGCATTTTATTGGTCACTAATTGCATTGAATCTGTCATATACAGTTGCAGATCTCTCTAGTTGTATAAATCAGTGTTTTATCATTAACATCAGCCAGAATACATCTCCTGAGAAGGAGAAACTACAGGAAGAAAATTGCACTCTGCATTCATCTCCCAAGTGAGAATTGTGTTGATATTGTTTTCCTGATCAGCTCTGGAGAGCATGCTTGGTTATCTTCTACAAATTCAGAGATCTCTGCTATAAAATCCCAGTTCAAAGTTAGAGGCACGAGTGAGACATTTTTCTATTCACATTTGTGGCTTTTGGTTTGTAATGCTTTTCCACTCCGGAGATATGCATCGTAGTATGTACATCAATATTGTCAGTGTTTTCCAGTTTGTGGACCCCTGAAAGTTTTCCCATAGAAATATGGATACCTGCATAGACAGCTTAAACTATTCCTATTTGGCTATGGGTTTGTTTTTTGTAGCTACCCACAGATCCACACAGTAGATCCCACAGTAACCATCTTCTCCATGGATCTTCAAGAATTTTCTGACCTCATGTTAAAACTCAGGTCTTAACACTAGTAATAAACAAACTTCAAAAGGTTTAGGCTGCATTTATTTAAGCACCATGAATCTGAATACATTCCTACATTCCAGAACGTTTTGTGTCTGAAGCTTTTGAGGAAAGAATAGGTCGTCACTTTTTAATTGGTTAACAAACATTAGGGAAAATGCTATCAGTCTTTTTTTAACTACAAAATACAGTAAAAAATATTTCTCTGTCACTTGTGGATCATGGAAGGTTGCAGCGACTATGTTATCCTATCTTGCACTTCAGAATGGCTTCCAGTCTTATTATTCTTAGAAACTAGAACTCGAATAAGAAGAATATTATCATAAGTATACACCGATTTATACGACGTCTTCTCCCCTTTTTAAGCTTTTTGAAAAGAGCTAGACATGTAGATCTCAGGTTAAGCATTAAAAGGATTAAAGATTAATCCAGGCCATTCTCAGATCACTTTTTAAAAATAAGAATGAGCAGATCGGAGTGAATTTTATTCTAAACACTTAAAAGAGGATACCAGTTATAACCAGTGCAAATGATACAGAATGAAAAAGGTCAGTGAGCAACAAGGTAGCTCTAAGTTCTGCCTCCTTTGGAAACAGCACTTATATTGAAAATGTATAAACATATATTGTGTTTATACAGTCAAATGACTTCTCTCCTAGGAGATCATGGCTTATTTAAGGTCAGGAAGAAGTTATTAGGGAAAAAAAAAAAGCATCCCAGAAAGAGCAAATCTCTTGACCTGGTAGCACATTTATGCAGCTGAGACTAGATTTCAGCTCTCCTGATTCAAAGCACTGTTTCTTAACTCCTAGATTGTACCAAATGGGTGCATTAGTCATATTGAGGCACTGTAACAAGATGAAATCACAAAAGCTGTGCCACAAGGATGGTCCTACAGTGCACTTTAGGGCTGGGCTTTTAGACCTGTGTGGTCAATTCCTAAAACCAAGTTGTCCCTGGCTTTCTCACAGGGACACAAATAAGCTTTCTTACAGGTGTCTGGTAGCAGTCTTCCTTTTCTGGATGCACAGAGGAATAATCTGATGATATTTTTAAAATTCCAGCTCAGTTTTCTGCTGCTTATAGCTGAACCCCAAAATGCAAAAATGCTTGGCTTGATATGATTTGGGGACCAACAGAGGGCTTGTTGCCTCTTGCTTCCACGTGCTTACCTTTGTCAGACCTCTCACAACTATTTGTTGTGAGACTATTGTCTTTTACACAATCCACTCAGATGCTCCACCACCGTCCCTGCAGAGTAACTGTGTCACCATCTGAGGCTCATGGCCTGGCTCATTGCGCAGGCATTGCCAGCATCTCCTTCTTCTCACCACTCCATATTTTCACTAACGGTTAAAAAAAAAAAGGGAGGTGGGGGGAGGGGAAAGCTAGCTGGGGAAGCTAATAAAGATCTGAACCGTTACCTCTCCTCCCAAAAGATGGAAACTAAACCACCCATTGATCTGGGAGGAACTCATTAGGAAGCCAAAACCAAGCGCAACAAATCATGGAAAACATCTGCAAGTGACTTCAGCTAAAATACATGATGGGAGGATTTTCTGTGTCCCAGCCCTGAGTTCAACTTTCACCAAAATCAAGGACTGCTCCTGGGTGAAGACCACCACCTCTGCTTCAGTGACTTGAAGCACCAGGGGTTCAGGGCTCATGCATTAAGGTGCCATTCTCAGCGCATGCAAAAAGACCCTGCTATCATCTGGGTCACTGAGGAATATCCTCTCAATCGCGAGGGGCTGCTTTCCTTAAGAGCCTTTTTAGAGTTGCAGAAAGAAATGTCGAAGGTAAGATGGCTGTGTACAGAGACAGATTATATTCCAATAATCACTTCAAAGAGAATGAGGGGGGAAGGCATGTTTCTAATTTCTATACAAAAACAAAGGAAGTAATTTCTTTCAAGGTTTTTTATTTGTTTTTCAAATTGCACAGTGCTCAACTTTTAAAATAATAATCACTCTTGACAGCCATTTAATAATTGTTAGTGATCTATAGCTTTATTATAAAGTACTCATCTAATGATGTATTTCCTTTACCCCAAGGGCCAAGTACAAAGCAGGGAAATTATCTCGGTGATACTTTTAATAACTTCCTGTGGGATTGCAAACTCTGGCTGAAGCTGTCTCTGCAAAAGAGTTAATCATGTAATTTCACAGATTAGACAACACAGGGTTACTAATGAGAAACTTCAGTTCAGTGATAAACTCTTTTTTTTTCCAAGAATATTTTGAGAGGCCTGTAACCTTTGGCTGACACCCAACGAGGCTATTAGTTTAACCATGGGATGCACTACCAAATGTACAAGAGTCAGCAGAACTTTTCCTTCTGAAAAGCGCTCGTAACCCTCTGTGAAGAAGCCTTCAAAAACCCAGACAGGATAGACGGAAAGGAAAAATCAGGGGAAAAGGAGCTGACTTATCGGCTTCCAATAACTGGCATGGCTTCAGCTTCCAGTTTCTTTTCAACAACGTCCGCTCACTATAGCAACCCCGGATCCCATTTAAATGTCATGCTGCCCTCTGTTCTATAAACATGTATCATCCATCACTAAATATTTAGATCTGAATTGTTGGAGCTGAGTTCTGTGCCAGGGGTAAGGGGATTAATTCCTTTCAAGGCCCTCACATGATGGATTTTTCACTGAAGTAAACATCCGAGAAGAGCTCACACTACGGCCATAAAATATATAAATAAAGTTTAAAGTTTAATTAAGTCAACATTATTTAAAGTGGTTGTCATATTTTATGGTGAGCTCTTTGTGTTTATTTTGTATGACTCCTCATAAATAGTCTCTCCCCTTCAGACAAAAGGCACGGCTGGGTTAAAGTTAAGGGTCCCATGCGTGGTACGGGAAGGAGGATCTCCCGGGCCTCAGAGGATCCGAAACACACTGTATCGGGCCTTCTGCTATCTTGTGTCTTCCTAATGAGCTGAGATGTTGTGCAGACACAGGAAAAGCATGGCGGAGTTTACAACAGGCATGACACGGGGAAGTCCTTCGAGTGGCTATCTGGGCTCGGCAGAGGGAGGGCTGCATCCTGCCCGGTCCAAAGGCTGCTGATGGCGGGCAGGCAGGCAGCGGGGAAGGAGATGGGGCTTGGAGGGGGCAGCTTGAGAGGGGCAGCCCCCCCCACCCCCCAGCCTCTGCTGGCAAGGGGTTTGCACCAAGTGCTGGGAGAGAGCTGGTGTTCAACCTATTCTTCTCCCACCTTTCCTGCTCCCTAAGTAAGTCCCTCAACCCAACGAGGTGTACTTTTGAGAGGAAAATTGTATGATGTTGTTATGTGGCCTAATCCTTTGGAACAGCAAGAGTAATTTTAAAAGTGAAAGAAAATAAGTGGACAAATGCATCAAAGTGATTGCTAATCGATGCTCTCCTGCAGGGAAGTCTTGTAACGCCCTGATAAGGACTTCTGGGTAATTAGCTAAGCAGCCAGGTGAGAAAAGGTGAGCCAGATGCTGGAGCTCCGGGTCAAACCCGGGGAAAACCTGCATTCAACTTCTGCGCACCCCCAGCTGCCATGGGCAGCTCCCGCCTGCCCTCTCCGCCCCCACTCCCCATCTGCACATCAGCAGGGGCTACGTCTCGATTCAGGGGCTTGATATTAGGGCAAACACAAAACTCTTGTGAGATGCTCATATTCTCGAGGGATGTGTGCTATGTAAGACTGAGGCCTCTTTTTTTTCTCTCTTTCTCAGGATTTTCTGTATTTGTGAAAGGGGACTAGAAATGTTGCCAGGACAGTAGAGCCCAACGGCAGGACTAGTATTAGTTGTGACAGGAGTTTGCCACTGATTGCCTACACAACTGAGAACAAGTCATTTGGGTTTTCTGTTTCTTACCAATAAAACTGGAGTAGCAGCATTTTGTCTTGTTTAACCTGCTTCGACTGTAAAGTTCCTGCAGCAGGGCTGGTCTTTTACACTGTGTATACAGCACTCACACCAAATTTTCCACTCTCTGCAAATAGTCACCTATAGCTACTATCGTGCTGCAAACACTGGAGAAGACCGTTTTGGTTCCAGTTATTCCTCTCTCAACAGCTTTTTCTGCAAACATGTGAGAAGTGCCAGAAAAAAAAAAAAGTAGGTGAACATTATTCCTGTACCTGTTCACGCTCATTCATCCTGTACCTATTTATAAAGTAAACATGTATGCGTGTGTGCATGTCTGTATAAGTGCACACACACACACACGCTTTACTGGTTCTCAAATATCCATGTTTAATCTATGAGCATGGACACGTTCATTCAAATTCGGAAGCATAGGTCATGCAATCTTTTTGTGAGGGAAAATGCAAGGCATGCTCTGTCCCGACAGGGCACATGCAGAAACGCAGACCAGACTGAACTGAATTTACCAGGCAGTAAATTCTCTTTCCAGCAAATGAAGCCACAAACAGCCACATGATGAAAGATCCCTCTGCTTTCATTCCGTATCAGTACTGATTATGTTGCCCCAAAATCTTTAGCATTAGGTAACACGATCGTGCTGAAGGTAGTATGAAATTTAATGAGGTCTTAATCTACATGACAGGTTAAAAGCTATGAGAGTTTCTAAGGCTCTATGTGGTATAAATGGAGTGCAAGCTATTATTATTTGATAAGATAGGAAGAGGCCCAGCTGAAGGGAAAGCATTTCCCTACAGGCTCTGCACTTCGGTTAGAAGTGACACTATTAAAACTAAAAAGACATAAAGAAATATACAGAAAGAAACAAATAAGGAAAAAGGGGAAGAGAGAAAGAGAGAAAGAAAGGAAGGAAGGAAGGAAGCAAGCAAGCAAGCAAGCAAGCAAGCAGGAGAAAGACAAAAGAGAGAGAGAAAGAATGAATGAAAGAAGAATGAATGAACTTTGAAGTACAAAAAAGCAGCTCTATCACTCCAGAGCAAGAGAAGAGTTTTGAAAAAAATAGAGAGGGAAAAATGTTTAATTTGAACTTCATTTACAAGCAGTAAGGATTTGTCAAAAACCAGTTGAGGACTGACTCCTAAACGGGTTAATGGTGGTCAAAAGTCACCGGTGCTACTTTCAATGGCATGGAGTGAAATTCAGGCTGTGCAAAGAGCTAGCACTAAGCTTGTTCATCTCGTAAGCCCTGTCCTCTCTGTTTGCCAGCCAGCAAAAGCTGCTCGCTGGGTCCGAGACTTCTTTTCTGAGCTGCCAGAAGTGGGAAATAGGAGGCAGGTTTGATCCCACCACTATTTCTCACGCCAAAGAAGTATTGCTGTGTGCAATGACATTCATGTCTCATAACAACCTCCACTGCACCTCCCTCAAGGGGTTCCCACCTGCAGGGGCATGAAATCACCACCCTGGGGCTCACACGCTGGAAAAGTCCCATGGAAAGGACTAGGCAGGACTGGCATGTAGGCATTGTTTTAGCCTCACTCCCTGCGTGGGGATGGACTTAGATCCCAAGCCACTGGCTGCACTTCTGACAATTCGCGTTCTACTCTATCATGCTGCCGTCCAAAGGCCAGCCAGATAAACCATCCATAATATGCACTATTAGTGTTAAATTCCCCTCTCCCCAACTCATCCCCCTGCCTAAGTCGTCAGCTGCTTTGGCAAAGAGCACAGCAGAAGCGTGGTGTTTCTCCTTACATGTATGCATGTAAAAAGTTTGTCACTTAGTTTGTATCCCCAAGTACCTTGAAACCTGAGTGCTTAATGAAGTATTAATTCAATTTCTGAAATACTAGAGGTGGGAAGGAAATATATCAAAAATTATCGATACGGACAAAAATACGAATTTTCAAAGTAAAACCAAAACCAATTACTATTTTGCTAGCAATTTTATGGGGGTGGGTGGAATTTACTGGAAAACAAATATGCTATCTCACAACCTTTTCTGATGAGTCAAAAGTTTCCCCACTACTCCATTCATGGCAGGCGTTGGATAAGCCAATGCCTTATTCAATCAGGAACAACAGTGACAGGGGGTCAAGTAATTGCTTTTCCTGACAAGAACACAAAGCTACCAGATGGGGAAGTGATGATTAGGCAGTCTCTTTGCCCAATTAATATTGAATTTATAGAACTGTGTGAAATAGCTCCAGTGAGGGAGACTGATGACGACTTATCCCAGTCAGGGGATTCATCACGGACTAGGAGAGAAAGGAATAGGTCTGGGAAAGCATAAATGCGAACACTAGCCCTCACTTTGGCATAAGTGCTTGTTGGCTGTGCTGTGGACATTAGCTTTCTCTTTTTCCTTGACCAGAAATGTGATCATTGTCAAACACGCTATATATATTTGTGCAGAAATGTTTAGTTTTGACAAATCAACAGGTTTTGACAACAAAATAAAACAAAAAAGCATTTTGCTGGCAAATTCTTGAGCAGCCCTCGCAGTCAATGCTCCCAGAATTGCCTTTAAACAGCCAAATCATTCCCACAAGTATGAATGTACAGTTCCAGATACTTTAATGGAATTTGCATGTGTATATCAAGGGGTAGAATTTGGCTCTTCATCTAAAACACGTTGAGCACTTTTTAAAGAGAAACTCATTTAGCAGTGATGTAAGTCTCTGCAGTTTCCCTGTTTTGTCTATGGAAGATTCCAGTTTTATAAAATGGTATGAATATATGAAATGTAGTTATATTTGGCTTTTATAGCAGTATGCAACTGTCTAACAAGCAACTCGAGAACAACTCAGTTAATTGATGTTTACCAAAACAGTTATCCCTCAATTGTAATCCTTTTATTCCTGTAAAAACTATTATGATTCTCTGCACTCAGATTTTTTCTGATTTCACTGCTTTCATGCTACGTGATTCCAGTGATTTCAGTCAAGTTACCCTGGCATACAACTGATGCAGCAAAGTAGTAAACCAGACTCCGTGGAAGAAATCTAGTCCATTAAACTCAGTGGGAATTTTGCCATTGATTTCAAGGGAGCAACATTTTCCCTGTAGCTCTATAAAATAATAACTTTTCTTTGTGTAGGTGTAAAATAAAGTTAATATCTCATTTATAGTGACCAGATATGCACAGTATAAATACTGCTTAATTTCTGCATATACAGAAACAACAGAGAACTTTTTAATCTTGATTTTTGTTTAAATTCTCACCAGTAAGTATACTTTGGGCTACAAATACTTCTGGAGAAATCATTCAAAAAGGTATAAACAAGGTAGCTTGAGCGTAAGCCTTATCCAAGGCATCCTGAAGTCAAATTTTGGTGTAGCTGACCTAAAGAATTCTTCAAGAGAAGTGTGAAAATAAACAGTGACCTGAAGTGTTTGGGTTTTACTTGTTTTTTTGGCAAACAACCTGGCCCTGATTCACCTCTCACTTAATTGTATAAGTGCTATAAGTGATAAAGCCAAATCTCATCATATAGATAGAATAGGAGAATGAAAAAATACCGTGGTAATTGTAATGGGGTCTTGACCATGAGAACACAAGCTTGCAGTTTATCAGTTGAAGAATTTCTGGTAGGGACCAGCCTTCTCCAAGGTAGCGGCAGGAGATTCTCTGGTGTACTTTGAACCCGTCTTATTTTGACTGTTTGTGACCAGACTCACATGCAGGGGATACGAGCAGAGAAGAGCTTATGGAGTAATTAAGAGCTCATTCAACAGGCTTATCAAAGGGCTCACGGGGGATCCCATCTTAGAAAAAGAGACCAAGAGAAATTGGCATGGTTCCTCAATATGATGAAACCTGAGGGAAACCTGTTACATTCCACAAATACACTAAGGAGGAAGAGAGGAAGAAATACTAGGAAGAGGAGAGGTTTAAACAGATGGAAAATACTGTCACAAGAAGAAATGTTTATAAACAGTCCGGGAATTAATTTAGGCTTTGAGGCAGAAGGTGTTTTCTGGGTCAGGTTTCCATGAAGGCAGCAGATAAAAATGTGGAGGTTCAAGGTGGAGCCTGACAAGCTTGGAGAAGGGGCTCGTTGTCACTATGTGATACAGGACCATCCTTTCCATCTAAATTCCTCTGCTCTAAATCGGGAGTAGTTCTGCTGAAGACCCTGTTTCACAAAGCTGTTAATAAGGGTGTGTCATCCCCTCCCTACGAAATATCACTTTAGTGACTTTGCTCTGATACCTGCGTAGCCTCAGAAAACCTGTCTGCCACCAGAGGGTTGAGCAATTCCTAAGGAAACAGGTATGTCCCACCCGTGTGCATGCTCCACTCCTGTCTGTGTCTGGGATGCCTCATATAAAAAGTGTTGACAGCTCCAGTAGGGATTTTACAAGAGTTTGCCATTCATATTCCACAAGGACCAAAAGATCCACATGGGAATATTTAATATAAACAGCAATAGTTTCCCACATCTTTGTTTAGAGAATCGCCTGAGGATTTCTAAACTTTAGGATCATATTCATTCCACAAGAATGGTTTCACTTACAGCCGCATAAATCTTTCCTTTACTTAAATGATGATTTTTTGCTTGTATCTGAATATTTAAATACGATATTAAAATAATCAGACTGCAGTGGGTAGCTCAGGTAACTCTTACCTCATCTAGTTTTACTTTACAGGGAAAGACCTGATCTGTGGAGATGTTAACTATTGTCATCATGTGAGACCTACCGGACTTCCAGGGAATACAGTGGGTTATTTAGTAAAACAAATTAGGAAAAGATTTCCCTGAGATTTCAAGATTGGACTTGCAAAGAAATCCAGGGCTGAAAAATTAAAGTCCCGCTTCCAGCTGTGCTGGGCTGCTAATTGCAATGATCGGGCTGTGGAGCTTAGTACTCTCGAAAGCCCAGCCTTGCTGCTAAGTGCCTAAGAAGGAGCTGTGAGATATTGAGCCGTTTGGAGCATCTGCTCTGAAGCGTCCAAAAGGCCATTTCTCTGAGCTTGCCTTTAGGATATTTTAAATGCCTTTTTGGCCTACTTAGCAGCTTTAAACATTCCTAACTTCCTTAATAAAGCCTACTGCTATATCACGCTTGTCACTACTAGCCACAATCTGATAGAGCACATGCAACCTCCCTTGGAATTACCAAATGTATGGGGAGGGGAGAAAAAGCTATCTTTTTATTAAAAGATAATGATACAGTATTGCTGACTTCTAGCATTCATGCGTCAGGCTTACAGATGACTATGAGACTGGAATACCTTTATTTCCTTCTATTTGCCTGCTGATTTCTGAGATTTTAATGGTCATATGTGTCAGCTCTTCTCCACAGCTATGTGGGCTTGAGTGTACCAAAAATGAACAGTTACTGGATAGTGGAGTGCTTCACACTAGCTATTCATGAATCATTTCCCCACCCACACATATCATATTCTGAGTTTCTGTTTTCATATCTCTGGATAAGTTTAAGCAATGCTGACACTCTCTCCTGGCATATTGTGGTTGAACATTTGTGTCCTGTTGTGTTCCTGGAAATAGAAAGGATGGATGAAAAATAGAGGTCATAAACCACTGCAAAAAAAAATCCAACAGTGCCTGCTCTTTCACAGCTATAGTTAATCCTTCTTCAGAAAATAACTGATTTGTGGAGTTAAAAGTAGGAAATTTTGCTAAAATTTCCAGCCCGTGACTTCTGAGGTCTGTATGAACTCAGGGAAAATTTTAAACAAAATTGAGACATCATAACCTCAACAGCTGTATGTGCCCTGGCAGGGTGCTTTTTAACACATCGTGTTCCTCACATTCATTTATCACTGTTTCAAGAAATGAATGATGGCATAAATCGTGCTGCAACCAATTCTTCCAAAGTGGGACATGTGCATGGTGTTATCCAGTTTAAGAGAGAAAGTCAGAGGCAGGGGAAGAGCCAAACAGTCTTTTGTTTGTACCTCATGAGACCATGACAAAAATAAAGCAGGATCACTTGTTTGGAAGACTGAGGGAGGAGGCTCTTTTATGTGCTTGTTGACTGCTAGGTTTTCTTTCTGGGAGTTAATGGAAAAACACTTTCATCTTTGTGTTTGCAGCTTTAGTTTACTGCTACTGGGCACAAGTCTTTGGTGTCAGGAGAAAGGAAGCAGAGGCATTAGGACATAAAGAGCCTCTTCCACTTGCCAGGTGAACTATAGAAGCCAGACCCACTTTCTTCCTTTCTACACAGGTGAGATGTTATGTTCCCTTTACAGAGACAAATGAGGGGAAAGCAGCTCAGGATGATCGGTGTCATCCCTTACCAGTGCAGTCATTAAAGAGAACTAAATTAAAGTAGGTTACCTCTACTTAATGTTAAACAGTAGTTCATTTTTTACAAACAAGGCATCAGTTTGTGTAAAAATGATGTTTTACATGAAGAGGAACAGAAATTCCTTCTTGAGCTTTCATTCAAAGGATGCATTGATCTGATTTATCAATTTTCTGAAATTCACGAAGACAGAATAATGTAGCTTTGTGATATTTTATAAGAACTAAAAAAAAATCCCAAACCCAACAAGTAATCTAAGTCTATCCAGTTAGATGTTTAGACTCATTACACAATGTCAGATTTGGGGGAAAAGAGCTAACTTCTAATTCATTAATATCTACTGTTTCAGTAATTGTGTGTTATTTTTGCCAAAGGCAAAAAGACAAAATATAAGAAAGCTTTCACCAAAGAGGCTACTTTGTAAAGCTTGGCCAGTATCAGAAATAACCATTGTAGAACTTCCTTTGTGAAGTTAATCACAGCAAGTATATTCTCTTGTACTTGTTTCATCATCTGAAATTTTGATTGTAGTTTGCAACAGATAAACTATCTGTGTATTCAGGACTTCTTTCTCTTGATCGTGTGCTTGATAAAAGTTTTCATAACTGGACTTAGCTACTTTGTTTGGTTTTATCCTTCCCTTCTACAGCCTCTCTCCTTATCCTTCTCTCTGGACTCTTAACAACTTCTACTCCAAGCGCACCAGTATTTATGGTGTGCCCCAAAGGACAGTGCCCTTTAAAAACATATTCATAAAAGTTAGTACAATCCACAAGTACAACGAGTTCAAAAGAAAAAACAGCCTGGAAATGAGCTTTGAGATGAATGCTTTAGAGTCATTATCTGAGGTAAACTGGCAGTCTCTAATGAGACATTTGTAATTTAATTGTGTCATGGAGAGACTATAAATTTCCTCCAGAGCCCACATCCAAGTTGTTTTTATAATGAAGATAAAGTAACACACATACCAAAAATCTTTTGAATATACTATAACTTCTTCCAAAAAGATAAAGAGGGCCTATATCCTATTTATGTCACTACACTTGGTTGCATAACAGAGCTTACAACAAGTAGGATAGAGATCAAGAGTCAGTCTATAACCATTTAATACTGTGTAATTCTTTGCATTTCTCTTTTAATCACGTAGTAATTTTGGGGGGAGCGGTTCATATCAGTACTACAAAAGAAGAAGAAAAACAACAGGATTGCAAATGGTTGTTCTACAGAATCATTATATGGGAATATGTTGTGTTTGATGCTCCCTCCGGGGAATAAAATGTTCTAATACTGGATGACTAAGCCACTCCTGTATCAGATTTCTACGGCTTCAGATAGAGAATTGTAAAGATTTTTATGCCTCAATCAATACCAAAATGCTGCCTACTCACTCCAAGTTCTTAAATAAATTAGGACAAGAGCATCTTTCAGATATGGAAATATATTGTGCAATACACTCAATTGATCATACCCCATGAGCCCTCTGGATCCCTCAGCTGGAATGGTGTATTTACTTCTTTTACAGATTTAAGCAGGTTTTTTGTGATGTGATTCTGTTTCTTAAATTGTGCTGGTGACAATCTCCAAAGTTCCAGATAGCTCAGACAACTTTTTCAAGCATTGAAAGTGATTTAAGATGGAAGTGGCTTTTGAAGTCAATCTTAAAATTCAACAGGTACCTAAGCATTCATTTTTTAGGCAAAAGTAGGACTTATAACCTGGGAGCGGGACATAGAGGAGGATGAAGAATACTTTATGTTCTAATTCTATGGCAAATATTGCAAAAGATCTACAAGGACCTGCTTTTGACTGTTTTCCTCTGACTTGTTTCTCTCTCAAGCTGGATAGCTGAGAACTGTGATCTAAATACAGGACAGGGAGTGATCATTCTTGTATTTCAATTCTGTCTTCAAAGTAAACTGTCTCTGCATTTTTAGGAAAAGATGTCTCATGCTGAAATAGCTTTTCAAAAGCCATTCTGAAATTTCTTATGACATCTGTACTGTAAACCCAAGAATTCGAACCTGCCACCCTTCTAGATGATGTTCACAGTGCAAGGTCTCAGATAAGAGACATGAAACTCCTCCTCAGAAGCAGCTCCAATATATCTTTTTTCCATTTTGGAACTATTTTAAAATTTGTTCACCCCCAAGAAATGAATCTTTTCATATGGCTTTCTGCCATCTGAAGGTGAATATTTCCACTGGTAAACAGCAATTCGTTTAATGAAAGAATCAGAAAAATAATCCTCATCTAAAATCTTTTTTATTGAAAATGAGGTTTAGCAAGATCCCTTCCAAGCTCCATAGACAGTATGATAATAATATTTATCATGTAACTATTTCATTTTCTGTTCTAGAAAGCACATACACATTGCGCTAAAACACTGCTGAAACCTGAACCAAGGCATAATGAAATCATTATGCATAAGGATAGATGAAAAGTGATCAGGAAAGATTGCAGCCATTTGACCATTTTGGTCTGATTCTTTGTTGCCTAATACCTTCTGGAGACATTTACAGGCATGTGTAGGGAATATGAAACTGAGGAATGTAATCATGACCAATGTATTTCATATTAACTTTTAGTAAAAATAGAAGATTATACATTCTAGACAGCGTAATGTATTAGGCTTCACATTGCAGTAGCTAAATGAAATTTTATGGCCTTAATTTTACAGGAAGTTAGACTAGACAATGCAATTGCTTCTTCAGACCTTAAAAATCTAGGAACTGTGGAGTAAATGACTGCATTGGGCTCAAGTCAATGGAGAGTGAAGTTCTACTGCAGCTGGAAGGGATAAGAATTTGCAGGAAATACAGTACAGTATACACCAGAAAAGGAATGGATTGTTTCAAATAAAAAGTTGTGTGACTTGTTGCTAATTCCAAAGAAAGAGGTTACAGCTTGCAGATGAAGCACGGACTGTAAACTATTCAGGATGACTTTCATTGCTGAGGGTATAATTAAAAGTATGAAGCAAGCTGCCAAAATGTACAATAGAAATGAAAAGTGTACACCAGGTCAAAAGGGATCTGGACTCATTTCTGGAAGAAGAGACAGTGCACAGCTGTTAGCTTGATTGTTTTAAGGGTGAAGGTGATCAGTTACTATATGAATTGATTGGTATTTCCCGGGCATGTTCTGTTAGGATTTAAAGTCTTCTCCTGGACCTTCATGTATCATTGTTTCTTTCTGGCAGCTGCATTCATCCAAGAACAAATGTCTTCCACTGACTGGAAATGCATATTGTATAGTAAAATTGCTGTAGTTACCAGAGAAAATACCTTGGTGCGAAGGAATTTTCTTTGTTTTGCCATGACTTAATTCAGACCAGGCAAAAAAAAAAAGGATGGGTAGCTAACTCCACCATTGGGAGTCTTATCTCCATTTAATCATCATGACAGTGCCTAGATCTGGGATCCTGTATCTAACCAATTTCATACACACATCCGTGAGAATAATATCCAAACTATTGCATACACTTTTGGAGTCTCACTGGCTCTACAGTCCCTGTAGTGTAATGTATCATGTAAAAAATCAGAACAAGGGACAAGTGGACACGGCTGGGGACAATCAGATCAAACGACACTGCGACTGTCAATGAATCCCACCTCAGTAACTCACTCAAGCAAGCCTGAAAGTGAAGCACCTGAAATGGATAGATGCAGGCGTAGGTTAAACTGAAGGGCTTTAGAAAATCTAAGGCTCACAAAATTCTTGAATGCTGTAATCCTCCCAATCATGTACTACCACTCAGACATTTCATCATCTGTAAGAGAGGGGATTACCACTTCTGCAACAATTATGAAATCACTAGAACAACTGATGTGACTTTGAGGAGTGTGTTTCCATGCTGCTGGCACAGAAGAAGGCATGCTCTGAAGGAGGAGGTACTAGGGTGAGAAGAGATTACAAGCATTTGGATTTATTGGAATATTTCTTGGAGCCCTCTGTATTAAGCTGAAAGGCTAAGGGTTAAGGAGCCCCGCCTGCTTCATAGCATGCCCCGAGCTCCCATTTATTTGGGGCTGCAAATGGCTGCTGCATCCCTTCATGAAAGGCTCTCTTCATGAGACATAAGCAGCAGGCACGGAGGAGTTTCCAAGGCTGGATTGCACCCACTCTTTCCACCCTGTGTATCAAGGAGCAGAAATCCATGTTCACAGTACCAAACCAGGGAGGCCGAGTGTGAAAGCTGAAGTTTTTTTGGATCCTGGACAAGTTACCAGGCACACTGACTGCAGTCCAACATAAAATCTGCTTACACCAGAGCCGCAGCACAAAGAAGGTCCAAGGCTTTCTGTGTTCTCACCAGCGCTGTGGATACAGTGCAAAGAGGCAATAGCTGCTTCTGGCTTAGCCCCAAATTTACAGGGCCCTGGGAAAAGAAAAGTAGCATGCTGAGGCAGCTCCTGTGGCTAATCCTGGTGACATGCAGCCACTTTATTTGATACCTCTTTACTCAGAGGAGTTTGTAAAATTTAGGGCATATTAGTATCCTACCTATATATGGGAAAGGACCATGGATAACCAGTTTTGCTCGTAGGCTTTTTTCAGCATAGTCTGAGTCACCCTCATTAGATGTAGGAGCAACAGAAATAGAAACAGAAGTTCTCATTGAAATAGACCCAGGGAAGTCATCATATCCTCAGTCTTCTCTCCACTCCCTCCCAAGTTTTCCTAGGCACTGCATAAATACAGCAGGAGATTGTCCGTACCTCAAAGTGGTTTTAATCTAAATATTATCAGAGATTTAATAGCAGTTCAAAAGTTTCAAAATTTTCCAGCTTCACATATGTCCTGGTTTGACAACATACCGCATGCATTACCGGTGATGCAGCTCTGTTTAAAGCAACTTGAATTGTGCAGGTGAAGAAGCCTGCGGCGCTGGGTAGCATGTACAGCCACTGAATGTTCTTGGGGATTGATTTTAAAGGGAGTTCCTCATGTGTGTGATGAGTTTCTGTCCCTATTTTTAACATCTGCCCACCAGCTCTTTGAATATACTGTTACTGACTGGAAGAAGCCACCTCAAAGAGGCAAACAACACAAATCAAGAATTGTGTTGTTAATTATCAGGTGGGTGGCTGACTTGTGACTGTTACTGCTGAGCACACCTACACTGGATGAACTACACTAGTGAACATAGTTGGCTTGAATCACTCAGCTTTCCTATCCTTGCCCCATTTCCAGAATAACACCTGTAAACATGACAACAAACAGTGTATGGGTTTCCCGGATTTTCATTTGTCGTTCCTCATGTCCACAGTGTTTAGTGAATTATCTTTTGTAGTTCAGGACTGACCCCTCATGAGACAGATGAAATTTAGATTTCCCTGGAAATGTCTGGCAAACTTTCCACTAACTTGAATGGAGCTGGGATCAGTTTCCCATCGCTGGGATTTTAAATGTTTTTTGTTTGTTTGTTTGTTTCTATATTCCTTGTGGTTAATATTTCCTGTTCATAGCATATTTATGGAATATCTTAATAGAAAATGGTAGAAAATGGTATGAATCTTTGATATTATCTTTTATATTATCTTTTGATAAGCTTTGGTGCTTTCTTCAAGATACTGGTCCTCGTTTTGAGGAAGTTGTTCAATGGAAATTGTGCAAACCTCTCTTCTGCATTGCAAAGGACAAAAAATGAGAAAACCTGTAAAAGAGACACTAAAGTACTGCAAACAGGTTGAATGTTTCACTGGTCTTGCTCCCATTTCAGCTCCAAGCACTTTGGCAAATCTTGTATCTTAAACACCTGGCCCACTGCCTTGGCTGAAGAAAGGTAGTTTTGTGTGTCAGGCCTCCAGGTTTCAGAATATGTTTGTGTCAGCACCAGCTGTTTTTTGTGGTTCATTGATCACACATAGTAAAAGATCCTACCAAGTCCTCTAATACTTTAGAAAATTTTGCAGAGATTTCTCCAGATGTGGTCAATGCTTCTAAATGATCGGAGGGAACATCAGTACTATTTTATAGAGCTGGTATTATGTGATAGTAGAACTTCACTTACAAAGACTAAATTAATCCTGACTTGGAAGTGCTTGGTTTTGGTACTCCAATATTTAAGTTTGTAGTTCTTTTAAAGTAGGATTTTAGATTTTGGGGTTTTTTGGGGGGGTTGGTGTTTTTTGGGGGGTTTTGTTTGTTTGTTTGTTTGTTTTTTAATCTTCCTTGGTTATTTTGCCCCGTAGTGCTAGCGTATGGACAGTGCAGAGAAGTAGAATAATTCTGAAAAAGAAGTCCTGGGACCGTAGTCTAACTGGACATGGCACTGAGATTGGAAAATCCACGAGAATACTCTCATCTACCCTTGCTTCTGAAAGGCTGATGACACTCCCCGTTCAATTTATGGGGGCATCTTTACTCGTCCATTTTAACCATAGTCAGGGTTCCTGTATTCCTACCTGGGATTTCCTGGCCTAGAAACATGTACAGAAGAACATGCTTCTCCCAGGAGAGGTCTGATATACAGGTAGGTTGCACACATGCACTAAATCTGAGGCTTTCAAAGCATACCAGACTTTGTGCTTAAGTGTAAATGAGGTGCATAGCTCAAGTGTAATTAAATTGATACCACCGGGAGCTGTTGGAATCACAGGGCGGACTGGTGCGGCCAATTTGCTCTTGAACTGCCAAGGAGGCCCAGGGCTCTGAAGCATGAAGCAGTTAGGTAGGAGGGAGGTCTGTGGTTCATGAGGGGGCCCGCAAGTTTCTGATCCTGTGGGACAAAGTCCCCTGAAGCTTGTGGTAGCTTCCCAGTCGCTTCTCTGGGGTGGGTATTAGGCTGGTTGTCTTCGGGGTGGGATTTTGTCCATTTGTTGAGAGCACAGGAGGGCTGCAGGAGGAAGAGAGTGGAGCTAATGCGCACTGCTCTTTTTCTGTGTTTCTTCCACATGATTGCTGGCAGATGTGACCCATGACAAAACCTTGAAATATGGCTGTGCAGACAGAGATGGGACAGATCCAAGGGTAAAAAGCCTGTGCTCGGGAGATGCTGTGCTGTGACGGATTGCATGAGTTCAGATGTATCTCTCTCCCATCTTGTGTTTGCCATTGCTTACTTAGAGGAAAGCAGAACTGCTGGGGAGGACGACTGGGCAGAGCTCGTTTCCTTACTCCTGAAACCTATGGAGTGGGGAGACACATGCTAGTCCAAACACTGAGGCTTTTCTAACAATATGGATCATTTGAGACTGAGGAGTGGAGCTGAAATGACAGAGATAGTTTGTGCCAGAAGCGCATTTTTTGTGAATGCTGAAATCCTGACATTCCTGGCTAGCCCAGTATAAATATGGCCACCCAAGTGCTGTGGCATTATTTGAGTTCATCTGCTGAATAGCTGTTATGTGGTTTCTTTGGCAGCCCAGTGATTCCCTGAACTGACAGAAAACCACAGCCCCGCTCTCCGTGGCTGCTGCCCGGGGGCCAGTGTTACGAAAAAAAACCACCCCAAACACGCCGTGACCCTGTGAAAACACACGGGCCCGCGCATTCCTGTTGGCGTGCGGCTCGCTAGCGGTGATGGAAGGCGAGCGTGCCCCCGTGCCCCTGCGCCGGCCCTGGCCTCGCTCCTCCCCACCGGCCCGGCTGCAGCAAGGCCCAACCTGGGAACCCGTTTCCCTGTCCTCCTTCTTAAAACACAAGCAATTTCTCACAACGGTAACCAGAGAAAGAGGCAGCACATTTATATTAAGCTTGCGCTTGGCTGGGTGTGTTTATGCTTTGTTTCTGAAAACGGGACTGGGCACATGAGTAGCGCGGGACAAAGTTCAGTTTGTACTATGCGAAGAGGGCTGTGGGGAAGATGACCTGGAGGTCGATATCGAGGCTCCTCCCTGGAAATTTTTTTCTTTTAATATTTGCAGTTTGTTGTAATCTGGTCCCTCCCAGGGGAAATGATTTGCTCTACTCAATGCATTTTATAAACTCCAAAGAGAAGCTCTTGCTTTGCTGGGACAGCGGAGAGGAGGAACCACAATATTCCACAACGGCAAAGAAAACGTCATAGCTTTCCCTTCAGATCCAAGGCAGGATTTTTCAAGAAGGGAAAGAGGAAGCCTCCTCTTTAGCAAGCTATGGCAAAATAAAATACCAACACTCTTTTTTGAACTGAGGAGGAAAAATCATCAGAAATGCTTTGTACCAGGAGCTCATGTGCCCTATCCCTCCTTCAGATGCTCACCCAAGCTTTTCACCCTGCTCATGAGCTTTTTAGTCTCTCCAGCCCTAATGTAGGAGTCAAATATCAACCAACACTGTTTTTATGGTTAGTGGATTGCACTACTGTGCTGTCAAACCTCAGGGTTTTATATAGCTTAAAGTAGTGTAGAAACACTGGAGTGAAGGAAAAGGGGAGTTTCACTGTCTCAGCCTAGTAAGCAGGCAAAATTTCCAAACGATCAAAATCATTTAGAAGCATAACCCCTATTTATTTAGGACCAAGACAATTAACCTGAAAGGAGCAGTGTGTCCTTGTGACTAAACCACTTCAGGCACCCCAAAAAAGATAATTTAACCCTATCTTAGGCATCAGCACCACAGCATGCCGTTCAGAGATGCCCACCTTTGCACATAGGGCTTGCACTTTTGTGTCGCTTGGGCACGAATATAGTCTGTTACTCAGCCAGCGTTTACTTGGGGTGGGGAAATAGATAACAGCAAGTGTTAAAGCCTCCACAGGCAGGAGGGGATGCTGTCAGGGACCTGGGGCGGTGCCTGTGTCCATCCTCACAGCTTCCCTGGCTGGAACAGGGCCAGCCTTCCTAACCTCCGACTACCTTGCTCAGTCCAATCCCACAGCACTTTCTGTTTGTTTAATGCTGTCCAGCAGCCTTGAGATAATGGGGATGTTGCCGGAGAGAACGGGGCCATCTCGGGGCCGGCCTTGCAGCTCTCCAGCACCAAATGAACCACAGCCCAGGGGTGCTCCAAACATGCCAGATCCCCAAGTGGGCCTGGTGTCCAACGTCGGCGGGTCAGAACTTAACTGCAGGTCGCTTTCGGAGCTCTGAGATGCCTGCTTGTCACCTAGCCATTACCAAAGTCTGGCCTAATTCAATTGTCTCGGGGCTGTGCTGGCCACTGAAATCCCAGTCAGTGTAGAAAATGCTCTTCTGCTCAAAATAAATGAAAACAAGCATGTCAAAAATATCACATGTATGCACGTATGCATGCATGTATGTAAGGATATGTATAAACGTTCCCTTTGAGAGCCGCGTTGGGGATGGAAAGGTTTACAGGCCCTGCAACAGAGCAGTGCCGTAAGGCAAAAGGAAAATAGGAAAGTGCAGCAGCTGCAAATCCTCATACAACATCTCACTTAAAATGTCATGTGTGCTACTTGGTTTAAATTGTCACCCCTCCAGCAACCACAAACAATGCAGAAACAGCAGATGTGTTTTCTATTTAGAATTAAACAGTTTATCTCAACCACTGTCATTGTTAAAAAGGGAAAATAAATAAATATCCATGCTAATGTAAACTTCAAAAGGTACTTTCTGGCATGAATGGCTATTCTGAATCCAGATTTCACTGAGAAAACTAGGATTTGACCACAGATTTTTTTTTTTTTTTTTTTTTTTTTTCCAATAGGGATGCTGGCAGCTCAGCATGTAGTAAAACTTAGACTGGTCAAAAAGATTTTTTGGCCAGATATAGCATCCAATAACTCATGTCATTTAGACTTAATGGTCCAGAAAATTTAAGTAAACATCATAAATGTCTTTTGTTATTAAACTTTCCATTCAAACATTTTGTTTAACTCTTTCTTAATGGAGAGTAAAGATGACATTTCAGGCATATATTTACCTATGTGATAATCCTAGAGTCACCTCATTGAGATTTAAAGATTTGCCACAGTCTCAGCCTAGGCAGGCACTCAGCGAGAAAAACAATAGCTGGTGGGAGTATGTTCTCCAGACAAGTTAAGCTAATGATGAATTTGACCTTTAGAGGTCAAGGTCAATTTATTGTACAACTCAGTTTTATAAGTCTATGGCTTTGTACTGTGTAGGGGCAAGAAGCATCTTAAGCAAGAATGTCCATATGAATATTATTGGATCCTTTTTTTATTTTTAAGAGGAGACAGTATTTGTAAAGGGTGTTGTTGAATGGCGTGGTTGGGATAGGCCTTAGGAAACTGCAAATGTACAGCTTCATTTAGTCATTGATGCCCTTTTACATTGATGCTTACATTTAAGATACAAAAACAAAGCAGAACTCTGTCTAGTTGTGAAGATATTTTGACTAAATGAAGCTTGATTTGTTTCCACAGTCCAAGGAAGGTTCCAAAGCTGAATATCACTGCATTCTTCTTTGTATGTGACATGGCCTTCACCAATACCTTTCTTGTGTTTGATTTGCAGCCAGTATTTTAAGACCTCACCAGCCAGCTTGTTTCCAGATTTTATATTTTTACAAAGAGTTTTTTGTCTTTAGGAAAGCAAACATACAAATGTTCCTGTTACTCTTCCTGCCTGAAATGGGCAGAAGGGTACACATGACCAGCAATAAGCTGTAAAGCCTGAACTGCCAGTAGTTACTTTACAGACTTGTAACATGTTCAATTCAATGTTTGTTTCTCCACAATTGTCACAGTCCTGCAATTCTGCAGGACTTCTCAGTGGTTAACTAGATATCTGCAGACAACGCAGTCACCAGGACAGGCCCAAAGTCAGTGTGTGCATTTTGGAATGGATACCAGCTGAAGAAGATACTGTGCAACACACCATCTTCTGGGGTTCCTGTAAGAAAGGAGCATTTTGAGAGTTGCATAGTGGTTAAGCTCTGAAAGGAGCATTAATTTACCTGGTCCAGGGGTTGACCAAAAGCACACGATCAAGATTGATCAACATGAAATCTCAGCAACCCTTCTCACACCACGGAGAGCAGATCTAATTCAGCTGTCCTGTCCAGACAAGACCAGCCTCCAATGTCTAGGGGGAAGGGAACAGGAATCCCTCTCTCTGGGCAAGACGACAGGCAACTGGGACCAGTTGAGTATTGCAACTGTCTAAGTAATTGCCTGTAAACGTGAGATTAAATCGCAACCCTTGATTACTTTAATATAGTGGTCAATATAATTTCTGTGTGTGAGGTTGTCCTGGTTTGAGGTAAAACAGAACCAATTTTCTTTTAAGTAATTTTACTTTTCACCTAAGCCTCTTTTAATTAACTGACTCTCTGAAATGAAAGGCGCATTTTTCAGACAGTGTCCACTGCTAGCAGATAAGGTCCGATGTTTATAGTTAATACCAAGGAATGGTATGCAGAAAGGGACTTGCTTATACTTACTGCTATAACAACCAAGTTAACTTTATTATGTACTGCTATAACAACTAAGTTAACTTTATTATGTACCAAGTTGGAAGCAGAAGAAGGTAGAGGGGTCGCACCTGTGGGGAGGAGCAGACAGGACAGGTGGCCCAAAACTGACCAACAGGGCATTCCATCCCATCTGCAGCATGCTCAGTATAAGAGCTGAGGGATCAAAGGACTCAGCCTCTTTCTTCAATGGCCAGCATTCAAGGAGGACTCTCTCTGTTCGTCTTTCTTTGATCC